>NC_056596.1:12272297-12378517 GCF_018340385.1 Cyprinus carpio | reverse complement strand
CAAATCCTTCATAAATTATGAAAAAATAATGCATAAGATGATTTCAACATCAAATCCTTCATATGAAGATGAAGCAATCTAAATCAACCACATCAAAATAGTAAATGATAAAGTTTATATCACTGATAACACCAATGACAGGAAACGTCAGAGTGTATTTTCAAATTGCTGATTACCTTTATTGATTATTGATTTTATTTGCGCAGTTGTTGGATCTTGCACTAATGCTTAACCCTGGAATATTACATTTAAAAATATGTCACAAGTGGTGGCCTGTAAGATGAAGAGTTTTCTTAATTATAAATCAAATTAAACTCTATAGAGCCCAAACTCTTTCATATCATTTAATAATTTACTAATAAAATTATGTTATGAAAAATACTTTTTCATGATTGAAAAGTCAAGGAAATAGGCTTGTCACCATATTTTGATAGTGACTCAAATACATTGATAATTACCAATTCAACTCAATTGTCCAGCAAACCTATGTTTGTCTACAGTCTACACATATACTTTTAATTGCCTACCAACAACTATCAAATTCGATCAACCCAATCTCACGATTGGCTTGTGTTTCTCATTTTGATTGGCCTATGCATGTCTGTCCAATTGGATTTCTCCATTTTCTCCAAGAGTCATACTTCAAGTTACATTCAATGAAACATTAAACTAAAATTAAAAAATAAATATGCATTTATTTTTGGTTGATGACATTCGTTCCCTCCACAGTTGAATGCTCATTTAGCTGAGTAAAATAGTAAAAAGTGCAGTTTACATAACAATATTGATTCTCTGTATAACTGTGAGTTCATGCTATAAAATACTTCTAAAGTACAATTGTTTTTTGTTTTTTTTTGTATATGTATGTTTAGCTATAAGGTCTTATATGACAGAAAAAATTCAAACATCTTAAATAAAATCCCTAAGTCCCAAAATCAAAACATGTAAACTAAAAAAATCTTGAATGATGTCGGTAAAAAAAATTAAACTTCTGGATTAAAATTCCTGAGTGTCATGTCCAAACATGTCAACTATAAAGAGCCCTGGATATGAACTCTGCCATAGAAGAGTGGAGCCTAAGTGCCATCTTTGGGGATTTGCTTCAGTGTGTTTACCAATAGCTATGGAATCACATAAAATAAAAGTTTATGAAAGAGAAGGGCTTGAGAACTCAAACCCCAGCAGCTCATCGATCTTTGGCTGATGGCTGTTATCTCATGACTACAAGATACTGCACTGCATGAAAAGGCTGCTTTCTAGGCCGGTCATCACTGCAAACGGTCCTGAAAATGCTCAGGTTTTGATTTTTTTATCCTATAATGTCCCACATATTTTGGCTGACACTCTTAAGTTATCATACATGTTATGTGACGACTAAATGAAAACAGACTTTGAAACCAACAAACTGTTATAATATATATATATATATATATATAGAGAGAGAGAGAGAGAGAGAGAGAGAGAGAAATATAGAAAAGAGAGAGAGAGAGAGTTATAATATGAACATTCATTCAATTATTCTTTCATGTAGTATTGCAGTTCATATTATCAAAGAGATCATATACCCAGACATGTTGATTGCCAATGCCATTATTGATATAGTAGAGACTCTTAATTGATCTCTACAGGTGTGAAGGTTATTTTTTTTTTTTTTTTTTTTTTGGACAGTTGCAAATATCTACTTTGGGTCAGTTGGTTCCAACACCCCCACCCCCACTCCCACCCAAACACAAACACCCCAGGATCAATTTTTAATTTATTACACAATGAAAAACATAAATAATTCATGATTTATGGTTTTTATTAAATAATACTGAATAATCCTCAAATCATCTCAGTTATCATCAGCCCTGGACAGTTCCAAATAGTGGAATTAACAAATGAATGGTTTTACAGAATGCAGTGTCCATGAAGTAGTTTTGTGAGTCCTGAAGTTATGAAAGCTGTGGGTCCGTGGGTTCCTCAGCAAGGTTGATTGTCTGTCTCGTCCACTTTGCAGACTTCAATGTCTGGTACCGTGCTCAGAATCAGTGTGGATAGTTGGTAGAAAATATCTGGGCTGCCACAATCTATGTTTCATTCAATTTTTATATTGAATGCTGGATGGGATGATGGGGAAAGAGCTCTCAAATAGTCCTCTGCCAAAAGTTTTAATAAAGTGTTGTTCTTCTATCACAGCAGGACATCCAGCGCATTCTTAGCTGTTCCCAAACACGCTGAAGCCCACTGAAGATAGCGCTTAGGCTGAACTGAGCAGGAACACAGTTGAAGAGAGTGCCTATGTTGCACTGTGCTTGAGCATGTTCATCATTCATCACATTTATCACATAGCTGTTTATTGTAATATTGCCGTTGAAGGTGGGCATGGTGTAAAATATTGTTTCTTCAGGATAAATTGTTGACATTTGATGATCCTTTGTTCTTCTGTGAAGGTTACAGGTTATATTCATCGAGCTGCTACTAGCATTAATAGTCTAATTTTTGGGCAATGATAGACCGAAATTTCTAAAATCTTGACAAAGGTGACCTAGCCCCTCCATCACACAAAGGCCAAGATTTCTGAAGCCCCAGTGACACTAGCAAACCTAGTGCAAGATGATGGGAAGCTGACTGGAGTGAAGATAGGGTCCGGGAGGTTGAGTCCTTGAGCAGTCCCGTCAGCAGCCTTTGTTTCTCTTAGAAGAGCATTCGTGTCACGCGATTCCACAGCCAGAAAAAACCCTGAAACCCTTGGTCAAAGACAAGGGTCATCCTTATGCTCATCTCGTTTGTGGCAGCCAAGGCAACTCGTCTCCTGCAAACAATGGTTAAGACAAGGTTGTTTGGCTCATCAAGATTCACGGTCACGATAAACTTAAAAATGGTCTCTACCTTTTTTGGTCTCTAGCAGTTGTTCAATGTAACACTGCCAAGTCTGTCCAGTGTTGTAAAATATAGTTTCTTCAGGTAGTGGAGAAAAAGCTGATGTTTGATGATTCTCTGTTCTTCTCAGATGGTAAATCCAGCTGCTACCATGTTGGTTAAATCTCAGATATTTGCGTGATTTATTGCCTAATTTTCTCACTAATTTTCAGCTAAGGAGGGAAATCCTGAACCGAGATTTCTGAAGCCCCACCCCACGTGTTGTGTTGTGCTCAGATGTACCAGGTGAGTCTGCACACAAAATCGTGTGTGTGCTACAAGTCAGCGCCAAAGTTGTTGTGCCGAATTCTGAGCACTTTTAATAAATTGTTGTTCTTCTATCACAGCAGGACATCCAGCGCATCCGCAGCTGTTCCCAAACACGCTGAAGCCCGCTGAAGATAGCGCTTAGGCTGAACTGAGCAGGAACACAGTTGAAGAGAGTGCCTATGTTGCACTGTGCTTGAGCACGCTCATCATTCATCACATTTATCACGTAGTTGTTTATTGTAATATTGTCGTTGAATGGGCATGGTGTATAGTTTCTTCAGGTATTGGAGAAAAAGCTTACATTTGATTATCCTCTCTTCTCTCTTCTCGCTAAGTTATAGAAAACATAGGAATAACTACGTTATTAGCCTATTTTTTTGCGGGATTGTAAAAGGATTAGAGCGGGATTGTAAAATGCGGCATGCTGGAATGCTGTTGCATAACACCTAGGAGAGCGATTACTTTTTGTTATTAGACTATTTGAATATTGATGTAGGTTATGCTGCATGAAAAGCTTAATTTGCCGCCGAATGATAATAAGTTTTAAATCGCCATTAAATTTAAAGCAGAGCCTTGTTGTCCAGTAGCCTATGTTTCTGGTGTAGCCTAGCTGTAGCTGATCTAACCAGACTTACTTTTGATGAAGTCCACACTGACTCCCACACTTTGCTCCGTCCACGCCAGAAAACATAATCTAACTCTCTATCTAGAACATCACTGTGTAGCCCACAAAATGATTATTTAAACCCAACAATCCCCTTTTGCATTTGTGTTATTTTTTATGGAGGTATTGCATATTCAGAGAAAAATAAAATGAGACATTCAAAATTAAAATAGGCTACGTGACATTACGACTTAAACGCAGGGCAAAACCGTCAAATTTCGGAGGCTGACAACCCCCTTTCCGTCGCGCTGCCTGTGATACAACAGTCCTGTGTGTGCGGCTCCAAATCCTTGAGAGTTAAGCTGCCCCAGAAACATGTCCGAAATCATTTTGTCAGTTCGTGGATAGATCAGCGAGACACAGGGCAGCTTTCAGGCGCAGCGTTCAAAAACAGGATGCCGCTCCACTCAAGCAGTGGCCATGTGTGAAAAAAAGTTTTCCATCCAGAGGATTTGTCTGTGAAACCTTTTATCCTTGCTCAGTGGAGTAGCCATTCAAGTTTGGCACCAATGCGGTAAGCACAACAGGACTCTGAGTTATTTCTGTTCTGAAGTCTCCTTAGCTACTACAGACTGCTGAACGAGCGACAGACCAAGTTCCATCTGCATTTCCATACAGAATTGAATTTTCATTGAGCTTAAGTTTTCCGGGTCCTTCTGCTGGCTGTTTGTGTTACAAAAACACACTATTCACACAGACTTATTCTATTAAATAAAACACAAAACAACAACCACACCAAATATATATATATTTTTTATTTGAACTCACAAAAACCACAAAAGTCTTTTACAAACATTTCTTCTTTTCTTCATTTATAGACCTTGCTATTTTCACTGCATTGAAACTAAAGTTGATGTTGTTGTGTAGTTTTCTAATTTTGAAAATCTGATCCAATATTCTAGTCTGCTGCATGTGACACAGCGCTCTTCCTTCCACCGAAGCGAAATAAATCTCAGAACACTACATATTTACCCTCTATAGAGGAGGAGACCTTTAAAACCAACTCCAATCAGCTGACATGAAATTTGATACATTAGAACAAACACCAACCAAAATTCATATATGTTGTGCAAACTTTGTTGCTAGACAGATCTAATTGTTTAAGGTTTAGAACTATAGGCTACTGTGTACAGGACAGGTGTGGACACACACACAAAAAAATATCTGAAATAAACCAAATATTGAGACTGGTATTGGTCTGGCATAAGTATCATCGCAATGCTGAATATATTGGTTGTAATGTCTAATAAAGTGTGCCTTGTCTAAAACCTCTTGTCATGTTTAAACAGTGTAAAGAAGAACAATTTCCCCGATCAAACCTGTTGAGGTAACACATTATAATAACAATTAGTCAAGTAGACACAGATTATAAATCACAATGCAGCAATAATTTTTAAGCACAATCATATTTATGCCAGTTGCTTAAATATTGTGATGTAAGATGTTATAAGAGATTATAAGGCTACACAAATAAGCATTATATGAACTTATATTTAAACAGAACATTTCTAAATAACAATAATAACAATTAATTAAATTGAGAACAAATAAACATTTGCTACCTTTCAGCAGGAATACAAAATAACTTGCAGTTATCATATGCTCACATACTAGAGTGATGAGTCATTTAAACAGGTGTATTGAAATGAGTGTATGGAATGTAAAGTGATATGTTTCATAATATAAAGACAGCTATATTGTGAAACTTCAATACTAGTGGTCTAATAAAAGGGCAAAGACCATCCTACACTACATAATATGAACTAATAATTAATAATACTTAGATCTTAAGATCATTCATCTTAGATAATTTGATTCTACATCTAGAAGATTTGTAACATTTGTGTATGTTAACATTAATGCACTATGAACTAACAATGAAGTATCAGTGAAATTAAGCATGATTAGTGTTGGTTAAATTACTCAAATTGCTACATTACTTCTCTGAAACTGTGGAATTCATTAGATCCTGGTAAAAGTATTTACATAACTAATTACTTTAATTTTAATATATTTCAGACTAGTTGGCAGACAGCAAATTCATTCATTTCCAGTTATTTTTTAATTTATTTCTATTTAACTAGGTATCCTCCATTGTTCATATATTAAATTACAGGAGCTTGATAAAAATACAGAGATTACATTTTATTTATGAATTTACAGGTGCATCTCAATAAATTAGAATGTCATGGAAAAGTTCATTTATTTCAGTAATTCAACTCAAATTGTGAAACTTGTGTATTAAATAAATTCAGTGCACACAGACTGAAGTAGTTTAAGTCTTTGGTTCTTTTAATTGTGATGATTTTGGCTCACATTTAACAAAAACCCACCAATTCACTATCTCACCAAATTAGAAAATGTTGACATGACAATCATCTAATCAACTCAAAACAGCTGCAAAGGTTTCCTGAGCCTTCAAAATGGTCTCTCAGTTTGGTTCACTAGGCTACACAAACACGGGGAAGACTGCTGATCTGACAGTTGTCCAGAAGACAATCATTGACACCCTTCACAAGGAGGGTAAGCCACAAACATTCATTGCCAAAGAAGCTGGCTGTTCACAGAGTGCTGTATCCAAACATGTTAACAGAAAGTTGAGTGGAAGGAAAAAGTGTGGAAGAAAAAATGCACAACCAACCGAGAGAACCACAGCCTTGTGAGGATTGTCAAGCAAAATCGATTCCAGAATTTGAGTGAACTTCACAAGGAATGGACTGAGGCTGGGGTCAAGGCACCAAGAGCAACCACACACAGACATGTCAAGGAATTTGGCTACAGCTGTCGTACTCCTCTTGTTAAGCCACTCCTGAACCACAGACAACGTCAGAGGCATCTTACCTGGGCTAAGGAGAAGAAGAACTGGACTGTTGCCCAGTGGTCCAAAGTCCTCTTTTCAGATGAGAGCATGTTTTGTATTTCATTTGGAAATCAAGGTCCTAGAGTCTGTGATGATTTGGGGTGCAATGTCATCTGCTGGTGTTGGTCCATTGGGGTTTTTGAAAACCAAAGTCACTGCGTCCGTTTACCAATAAATTTTGGAGCACTTCATGCTTCCTTCTGCTGACCAGCTTTTTGAAGATGCTGATTTCATTTTCCAGCAGGATTTGGCACCTGCCCACACTGCCAAAAGCACCAGAAGTTGGTTAAATGACCATAGTGTTGGTGTGCTTGACTGGCCAGCAAGTATTCTAATTTGTTGAGATAGTGAATTGGTGGGTTTTTGTTAAATGTGAGCCAAAATCATCATAATTAAAAGAACCAAAGACTTAAACTACTTCAGTCTGTGTGCATTGAATTTATTTAATACATGAGTTTCAAAAATTAATTGAATTACTGAAATAAATGAACTTTTCCACAACATTCTAATTTATTGAGATGCACCTGTATGTTTTCATTCGTTTTGTTTTCAGATTTGAAACCAGTAGCTATTCATCGTTTTGGTCACCAGAGGGCCACAATCCAGCATTCAGAAAGACTTAGAGGACATTAACTCTTAAGATGTAGGCCTAAGTGGAAATTGCTTCGATTCATGGCCATCTCTACATCTAGACAGAAATACATAGGTAGCCTATTAATATTTAAAAAGAGAGTAGTCATAATTTCTTTAATTAATTTAAATGTTTAGGGTGTTTTTTTCTGTTTAATTCCTTTATATAGGCTATTTAGATATATCTCTTGCTGGTTTCTGTCATTATAAATCCTTCAATACTTCTGGCATGGGATATTACAGTATACCCCACAATATTTCAGTAGAAATATCCTGTGAATCTGAACCGGCCAATTAATAGGTCACATGAGTTCGGACAGCACACTCACCCACTGAATCATTTGTAGCGGTTTCTCTTTACTAACAGGTTACTTCAGAGCGCAGAGGACAAACTGTTTGATGACGTGGATGTTGACCTGTACTCTATTAAAACCCCAAGAGCGTCCTGTCGTCTGCCAGCGGTGAAGAGGGTCTTGAAGTTCAACACCTGCGCGTGCAGCTTGTGAACCACTAATACAGGTAAGACTTTTTCCTTTTAATATAGAAAACACTAACAATAGAAAAAAGAGTGTTGTATTGCTCTTTCTTATGCATATTGTTATGAATATTATTTATACTATATCATACACTTTGCATAAAGTACAACTTTTATGGTAGGCCTACAAACTTTTTATATTATATAGATTTAATGAGGTTTGGCAAGTTGAGGACTTTTGGTCGGTTAACGTGCTCAATATGTCATCATGTTAACTTATAGATCAATAACATGACTCATATTTTCAGATCTATTAATTTCTTAATAAAATAGTAAAAAGTGCAATTAAACTTATAATTTGATATTTGGGGCAGATAAAGTAAAAATTCAAACTGAATCAATGATTCTGATATCATAACAAAGAAAAAAAAACTAATTTAGCATATCTTTTTGAAATGTATTTTTTATTTCTTGTTATTCTAATACTTGGAAAAACAATGGTCAACTAAATCAAAGTCATGTGGTGCAAACAACATTCATAAAAACACATAAATCTTAATATAATAGAGGACCTAAACCCACATGACAAGGTCATTAAAGTCTCTACCTTAAAAAATAATAATAATAATTTAAAGCTTTTTTAATTAAAAGGATGATTAAAGTTCCCGCTAACATGTACTGAAGGGATGATTACTCTTTCCTTGATGGTATAACATTTTCAGCCATTATTAAACTTTTTCCAAATCACACCAACATGATTGCAAAGGGTACATTTCTGAGAACTTGACATGTATGCTTTAAACTAGAGTTAAATCGATTTTTTCCTTTTCTTTATCATGGGCACTCTTATTTGTATTTGACCCATACATTTAAGCTTGTGTGATTTGTTGCACTGAACAGAAAGGACTTGATTTGACGTAAGAGACTTTAGAGTTTGGAACACAAAAAAGCACAAAAAAAAATTAATTTACAGAAGAGCAGTTCTGTGAATGGAAAAAAAATAATATGACTCTTCCTCTCTTTTCCTAAAGGTGATAAAACAAAAATAGAAAAAATCCCATTAGAAATAAATTAATTTTATTGAAAATAAGTCAGAATAACCTTTAATAAATTCTGCTGAGTGGGTTGTTTTACACAAATTCTAAGGACAGTAACAAATTAACATATGAAAACCCACAGACTCATTAAAATGCACTGTTTTCACCCAAAGAAATTTCACACTGAATAAACTTTTTGCCAACTTTTCCTAAGCAAAGAACTTCATTATGAACATTTCCCAGAAGCTTGACACACTCAGAGCATCTTAAAAAATAAGCACATAGCTGAAGTTTTTCATTCGGAGAATTGTGATGGTACCTCATGGAGCTATTCATTGCTTCGTTCTGTCCCCATTATGCCAAGAACCGGACAATCTTTGAACATTTCATACCAGTCCTGCAGTCAGCATGAGCACCAGCACTCAAATACACCAGCAAACTGATCCAACCAATAACCAGCTTGGACAAAGGTATGTGCATGTGATTAATATAATTTGTTGAATTAACTTACACTGTGACATCTTTAGGAACAGTTTAGGAAAGCATTAATTCAGCTTTTTTATGTTTATGGCACTTGTTAAAAAATGTGAATATTCCTTTAACAATGAGAAACTTAGTTTGTGTGAAGTTATGTTCAACTAAGGTTGCCACAGATGAGAATAAGATGTAAAATGTCTTGTTTTTCTAAAGAGTTTGGTAGAACATTACTTTGTGCTTTTCACCAAACACTGAATCAAAATGAGCAGAGGAAATGAAATCAGCCCAGCTGCCAGTTCTGGCACTCTTGTTAAAAAAAAAAGAGCATTAAGTCTTTCATTTTGTTGGGATGCCAAGTTTAAAGCAACTTAATGTGCCCACTCACTTGTGGCTGTTATGTCAAGAACTGAAGTGAAAGAGAAAATAAAAGTTTCCATGACTGATGGGAACTAAATTCACACATTTTGTGGGCCCCCGTTTGTTAACAAAGTTGTTGGGGCTTTAGTACTTAGTAACCCAAACATGTCATTGTGGGGTCTTACAATGCTGTTGAGTGGTTACAGTAGAGCCGGGTCTGACTGCAGGGAGAGCGGGTGTCCACTGCTATCTAACAGACCAGCAATTTGTGTTTCAGCTTGGCCTGTTCACCCATGACAGACCTTTTGCAGCAGGATGTTGAGGATGGATTGTGTAAGTAGAGTAACTATTATTTTGTTTAGCATGTTTAGAGTTTGGAGATCAGGATTATGTTCTGACCTTCTATTCCTGTTGTTCACATCATCCAATTTTTAGTCATTGACCTTAGTCATTATCTATTCAATGCAGCAGAGAAAAAGAGCATTGAGGAGGTTCTGGCAGGTGCAGAATTGGCCCCAGCCCAATCTCTGTGGACTACAGAGGCCAGCGGATCAGTTCAGCTGAGAATGGATGAACTTTGTCCAGAACAGCCCATCACTGTGCATCAGATGTTTACCAACTCAGTTCAGAAGTACGGGAAGCTGACCGCTTTGGCAAGCAAAAAAGGCAACAAGTGGGAAAAGGTTACCTTTTCGGAATATTATCACCTCAGTCGAATGGCCGCCAAAGGCTTTCTAAAGGTGATCTTAGAGCAGTTTCTTAAACACTAATTTATACATAACATGTTCATGTTACAAAGTTGATTTGCACAGTTCATTCTCATGTAAGTTATGGATTGGATATAATAAAATATTTGAACATTCTCCTAGCTTGGTCTGGAGCGGTTCCACAGTGTAGCCATCCTGGGATTCAATTCAGCAGAGTGGTTTATTGCTGCTGTTGGAGCTGTCTTTGCAGGGTGAGAAAAAACCTGTAGGTTTTATTTATTTTTTTTACTTTAAGCTTAAAATTTCACACTTGTAATTTTTGGTTTTGCTAAATTTGAATTGTACTGCAATAATCAAGGTGCAGCCGGTATATTTTTTTATTATTTTTTTTGTAGTCAAACTACAAGGTCAGTTTCTCTGTCCAAGCTTAAATCGAGCATTTAAATGATCAGAAAACGGAGGCCAACTGTATTCTGATTAACACATGCTGGATGAAGCCAAGATACAATTGCATTATTGCAATTTGTCTGTTAGTTAACTTAAAGTGCCCCTATTATGCCATTTAAAATATTGCCTTTAATGCAGTGTGTAATGTAGCTGTATGTGAATGTAAAAAAATCTGCAAAGTTGTAAAGCCGAAAGTGCATGATAAATAAAGTTATTGTCTCCCAAAATTAAGAATTAATTTCTGAACAACCTAAACGAGTTGTCAGTAATTTGAATCCCACTTCCACAATTGCTACATGTCACAGTGTAATACATTTGCATAACATTTGCACAACATAGTATGTGTGTTCTACATTGGGTAGCCACGAACAACTTGACCCACCCTCAAACACTGTAGCTTGTTTGTGTGGTAAACATCATGTCGAGAAGATGCTGTATCCAACGTTATGGAAGTAAATTTGTTTTATTTTCACTTCCGATAGATGAGGCTGCAAAAAATCAGTGGTTAAAAATCATTTTTTCCACTGTATCACAGCAGTACAACCACAATCTTTTTTGTGTGTTCCCGTCATTTTACTGATGACTGCTTCTCTAATCTCAGAGTGTTCAACACAGGATTCACAAAATGCTTGCTGCTAAAAGATGGGACAGTACCCATTTTATTTGGACCAGCTGGCTCCACTGAATCACAACCTACAAGTATGGTAAACAATAGATGTTTATATTTTCTGTTGAGTGTTCAAAATACGGAACTATGGCAATGGGTGTATCTTTTCGGAGACCCGGTAGGTGGTAGACCAATCACAACATACTGGGCCATCTGGCCAGTCAGATTAGAGTAGGCTCACAGAAAGGATGGGTTTAGAGAGAATTAATTTTTGAACGGATTTGAACCCATCGTTTGAGAATCGTTGGAAAATGAGCTGATATTAAATGGATATTTTGAGAAAACTGAAGCGTTTTTTGACCTTGCATAAATGTAAACCTATTTAATTCAAACACTAGTTTGTCTGGTCTCATCTACGTTAATGCTACCTGTGTGTTGGATTACCTGTACGTTGGATTAAAGACTTTATAAACCTTTTTCTCCGTCTTTGTGCATTCGTGTGCAGCGTAGCTGTGACAAAGACCAGACCCCAAAAAGAAAATAAGTAATAGTGTGCCTTTTATCTTGTTTTATTTTTTCAGTTTGTCAGTGTTTTTTGTTTGTTTTGGTCAATGGATCACTTTGCCGCTGTTCACCTGCCCTGCCTTGAGCAGGGGAATCTCTCCATCGAAAAGCATGTCTCTCCCATCAGACCATGTTCCTGGACGACTGCCTGTGTTCGTTCCTGCACGCAGGACTGAACACTGCCACATGAGTGCAGTTGTCCGAGGAGGGTCTGCCTTAACCGTCGGCCTTGTGGATGAAGATGCCAGCCCCATTCCCAACCCAGTGCCCAGCCAGTCACCCCATTGCACGGAGCGTCTACCTGAGCCCAACGCAGACAGAGTATGAGGGGATAGAATAAAGCCCCTCCCACACTTAGGGTGAGGTACAATTGGATTCTAAATTGATTTCGGATAATTTCATGTATGGCCCTGTGCCATCTGTCTTTCCACTGGTTTCGTCCAGCCCTGACCTCTTGAATCTCCTGAATTTCCGGTGCCTCCTGTGTTCCTTCCCATCCTCCTTCTACAGCCTCCTTTCCATATACCTTCCAGTTCTTCATCCCTGTCTCCGCTGGTCCTGCAAACCCCTCAGCTCACCCTCAGTCAGCACAATCCTGGAGCTTTGTCTCGATGTGGGTCTTCCAGTCTCCAGATCTGCCTTAGCGTGGAGATCCCCCGTCTCCACCTTTTGCCTCCAAGGCCTGGATTTCCCCTTGACCCTTCGACCCATCGGCTCCACCTTGGCTCCTAGCTCCGTCATCTCCACAGTGGCCTGTCATCCCACTGGCTCCACCAGGCTCCCTTGTCCCTCCGGCTCCATCTTCATCTCGTCCCTCCATCCCTCAGGCTCCTCATTCCCTTACGGCTCCACCTTGGTCCTCAGTCGCTCCGGCTTTGCCAAGGTCTTCCAGGTTCCCGCCTCTGCCTCAGTCACCACAGCCACTGACTCCGCCTTAACCCTCAGTGTCACACTGGCTCTTCACTCTGTCTCCTCCTGGGGGTCCTCTTCCATCGGCGTTGTCTCTGTTGGTCGGCCCCTGGTGTCGTCAGCCTTACCTCCACCATAGCTCCTGCCTCCTGCTAAGCCACCATGGGGAGCCACCCGAACATCTCCTTGGATCCTAACACCACCAGCACCTTCCTGGTTTCCTCCATCACCTCCTCTGGATCTCTGTTCACTACTCACAATCACCAATCTTCCTCAACCTAAACCTCCTCCCATCAGTGAATTGTCGGCACGAGGTTGCACCTTTTTGGGAGGGGGCATACTGTCACAGTTAAATTCAGTGTAGCTTGGATTTCTGTCCTTGTGTTAATTTCCTGTCTGCGTGTCTGATCTGTTGCTATGGTTTTTAATTTAATTGTATTTTCCTGTTCTGCTGTGCTCCCCCTTATCCTGTGTATTTAAGTTTCTCTGTTTGAGTCCTCATTTGTCTGGTTTCATTGATGTTACGTGTGTTGCAAGCCTTCTCTCTGTTTGGATTTACCTTCTGTGGATTTATTTAAGACAAGCATCATTGTGTTCATGTGAGTTCATCAACACAGTAGCATGACAATAATAGGGGCACTTTAACAAATATTACAAAATATTACAAAATCTAATTTTTAAAGTGCATGTAAATGTACTTGGTGTGAAACATGGAACAAAATATATCCCAGGATTACTAAAAATGCCCCTGGGTTAACGATCTCAAGTGTAAAAAGCTTGTTTACAAATTGGTCAAGATGTTGCAGAGGCCATTAACATCAAATATAACCTTAAATGAACTTATTAAAATGGAAATGGAGTATTAGGTCTAGGATCACTGCCCTCACAACTATATTTTTGTTTGTGATAGGGGTATAATGGCAGGTATCTATACCACAAACTCACCAGATGCCTGCCTCTATGTTGCTAATGACTCAAGAGCCAATGTCATTGTTGTGGAAAATCAAAAGCAGCTGGATAAGATTTTAGAGGTAATATTTGGTCTACTTTATATTCTAAACATGGACCTCCTCATACACAGTGAACAAGCTGATTAATACTCCTGTTTGTCTTGTTAGGTAAAGGATAAGCTTCCACACTTGAAAGCCATAGTACAGTATTCTGGATCTTTGAAGGAGAAGTTGCCCAATCTCTATTCAGTGAGTGTATGATATATAGAGATCCACGTAAGTCAAAGTTACCCAAAGACTTACCATAAATATTTGACTTTGAACAGTGGGAAGAGTTCATGGGACTAGGACTGGAAGTCTCTGATCAAGAACTAGATGAAGTCATTTGTAGCCAGAAAGCCAATCAATGCTGTGTACTTATTTACACCTCTGGAACAACCGGATCACCAAAAGGAGTGATGCTAAGTCATGACAATGTAAGCTGCTATGGAAAATGACATTCACAATCTAGCAGCAATGTTGTGTTGCAGGTTTTTGACAATTTTGAATTCTGGACTCTTACAGATCACATGGACAGCCCACCATGCAAGCAGGGCTGGAGATATGCAGCCAGCTGAAATCAGTCAAGAGTCTCTGGTCAGCTACCTTCCACTCAGCCATATTGCCGCTCAGATCTATGATCTCTGGACAGGGATCCAATGGGGGGAGCAAGTGTCTTTTGCTCAGCCAGATGCTCTAAAGGTAAATGTTCAAGAACAGGACTTTTGTTAAGCTTTAGGTCAGAGCACCCAGTCCTACTCCTGGAGGGCCACCTTCCCATAGAGTTTAGCTCCATTTGCCTGCCCTAAAGTTTCTACTAATCTTGCACACTCTACTGGAAAGTGGAACCCCTGCTTTAGAGGCTGTAACTGGTGTCGTCATCAAATATTAGTTGTAGTCGAAACCAGGCCAGGACCTAAGTAGATCAACTCCAAATCCAGCCAGAGACCTGAAGTTGTTTGAGATCCAAATGCTCCTAAATCCATAACATAGACTAAAAAAGATGGATAACGCATCTCCAGTTCCTTCTACTATAGAAAACTGAAGCCAAAAAGTCCAAGTATGGCCGCTGTCATCTAATGGCAATGACATCATTTGGAGCCCAAGTCTGTGGAGTAGTAATTCATTTGGAGCCTGAGTCCACTTGCCCAAACTCCAACAGACCCAAAATCATGACAACACGCACTGTTTTTATAGCATCAAATAACAAACAGCAAATTAATTAGAAAAATGAGCAATTGAACATACATCAGTGTGATAAGAACTACCTAAAATGTGATGTTCTCTTATAGGGGAGTTTAGTAGACACTCTTCGAGAGGCAACCCCTACAGCCCACATGGGCGTTCCACGTGTTTGGGAAAAAATTATGGAAAAGATCAAGGAAGGCATTTCACAGTGTGGATACATGAAAAGGAAACTAGTGACATGGGCCATGTCTGTTAGTCTGGAGGCTAATCAAAGGCTTACCAAGTATGTCAATCATTTTACAGTATATCATTGTCTGTTATGTTACATTCATGTTATCTGAACTTTTCTTGTTTTTATGACCACTGTCATCAAATCAGGGATGAGAAGTCATTCCTCTTTACTCTTGCGGACAGCCTGGTCTTGCAGAAGCTTCGTGCCGAGCTGGGCTTCTCCAATTGTGTGAAGTTCTTCTCAGGAGCAGCACCCATTGGAAGTGAAACTCTTCAGTTCTTCCTCGGCCTCAACATTCGGCTTTATGAAGCCTACGGGATGAGTGAAAGCTCAGGACCCCACTTTATGTCTGGGCCGAAAGCGTACCAGTTTTCAAGGCAAGCCCTCTTACCTCATCTTACAGGCTGAGTACCTTCAATCCTAAGGCCAATAATCAACAAGTTTAATGTGTAACAATTCCTTAAACTCTTTTAGCTGTGGTAAGGTGGTTCCAGGCTGCCAATACAAACTAGTAAATGTAGATGGTGATGGCATTGGAGAGGTGTGTTTCTGGGGCCGCAATGTCTTCATGGGATTCCTTAACATGGAGGACAAAACAAAGGAGGCTTTGGATGAAGATGGCTGGCTTCGATCTGGAGACTTGGGAAGGGTAGATGAAGATGGCTTTCTTTACATCACTGGAAGAATAAAAGGTATTTTATTTTGAATCCTATGCATTTTTACTAGCTTCGATGCTATAATTGGATTAAAGTTCTCTTTAAATGGCATTTCCATTCAATCTCTTTCCATTCAGAGCTTATAATCACAGCTGGAGGAGAGAACATTCCCCCACTTCCCATAGAGGATGCTGTTAAACAGGAGTTGCCAATCATCAGCAATGCCATGTTGATTGGAGACAAGAGGAAATTTCTGTCCATCCTGCTAACGCTAAAGGTAAACTATGCTTTGAGACAAAATCTGGCTTCAACACCTCCACAAGCATGTAGATTAATCCACTCTACCTCTGCTTGGATAGTGCACAATCAATCCAGAAACTACAGAGCCCACTGACATTCTTAGCTTGGAGGCTGTGGAATTCTGTCAGCGGCTTGGTAGCCAATCGACAAAGGTGTCGGACATCATTGGTGGAAAAGACAAGCTAGTTTATCAGTCCATTGAAGAGGGCATTGCACGGGTCAATTCAAAAGCAACCTCAAATGCCCAGCGCATTCAAAAATGGATCATATTAGGGAAAGATTTCTCAATTGTTGGAGGAGAACTAGGTGAGTACCGTGAACACTTCCCAACAGACATCCAATGGGAATAAAAAATTATGTATTTTCTGATGGATCATAACCTGGATCTATTAAACCTGAAAAAATAGTTTTTACCAAAGATAATAGAATTTGTTTCTTTTCAGGTCCTACAATGAAACTTCGTCGCCCAGCGGTGTTGCAGATATATCTCAGTGAAATAGAGAGTTTTTACAGAGAATAGATGAACTCCAGACTTGGCTGTAACTCTGTTAAAGATTCCGTTTCTTTTTTGGCCAATTATATCGTAGAAATTAGATTTGTAATGATTTTTTTTTTAATCTAACAACACAAAGTGCCCAGATTTTTTTTTAAATAACATACTGTTAATTGTCTTCATTGTAAATTGGATGTTATAAGTTTAATATTCCTGTAAGTTTTGACCAGATCTTAAAAATTAAAGTTGTGCTTTGTCTATATACTTATATGGTAATCCTCTAATCTTGTTTATGCAGTATCATAATGATCATATAAAAAGTGCTCTATAAAACAAAGACATAGGTTGTTTTGTCCGTAAAAATAGACATATATATATTCCATCCACAGTCATGTCTTGATAGTACAGTCATTTCACAACTGACACAGCAAAGGTCAAGAGCTGTTTGAATTATATTAATTGTTAACCATAATGCAAAGTTCATAGCTGATGTAAAAGCTTAAGCATAAAAAATGTGAAACATATTCACTTTTTTTAAACGGATTTACCACACTTTAAAGCTTTTATATATATATATACTACCACACTTTTATATATATATATATATATATATATATATAAATTCAAAATACCATGTATTTAAGCCCCTAATATTTTGATTCCCGTAATGTGACAGAAAGGCAAATTTTCAAAACACATCAAACCAGAGTAAATATCTAGGCAATAAATACAGTTTATCTTAGATTATGTAGTTCCTTTTTGACAGATTAAAACAGCTCACAAATACAGTCACTGAAGGACAAGAATTTTAGACGGTGCTTTGCGGTTCTGGAGAAACAAAAATGCAGACACTTAGTAGAATTGTGAGCAGATATCAGAATGATGCGAAGATTAATTTTTTTTTTTTTTTTGACCATCAGTTCTTTAGGCATCAGATCCGAACATAGACACTAGAAAAGCCTCAATCCATGTCCTGCACTCTTCGGCAGATGTCAGCTGTGAACTCTGAGCACTTAGCATTTCCACCGAGGTCTTTAGTCAAAACCTGAAATATAAGACGGGCAACAGAGATAAAAATATATCCTGTCTTGATGTTAGAAGCTAAATTCATGTTCATGTCCAAATGACTGATCTTACCTTCTCGTCACGAATAGTGTCGAAGCAGGCGGTCTCAATCTTTTTAGCGTGCCCATGCAGTCCCATGTGGCGCAGCATCATGACAGCACTCAGCAAAAGGGCGGTTGGGTTCGCCAGGTCTTTGCCTGCGATGTCGGGGGCAGTTCCGTGTACCTAACATATACAATAAAAGGATTAGGATACATGGAATATTGCTATTCATCATCAATCACTCCATTGTAAAGCTACTGCATCATCCTCCAGAGTCCAATACGTACTGATTCAAATATAGCAACACCATTTGCTCCGATGTTCCCACTGGGAGTGACTCCAAGACCCCCAATCAATCCAGCACACAGATCACTGAAACCCAAATCAAAGGCTGATGACACATGCACTTCATAGATAACCATATCACATATACTATTATTCTATGATGCTTCATACACTCACCTCAAGATGTCGCCATAAAGATTAGGCATTACCAGTACATCAAAATGAGATGGATCTTGCACCATCTAGTGGATAAATCACAACACAAAGTAATGTATGAAAGATTGTATTAAAGTGAAGTTCTGAGTCACTACATTGAGTATTTCTTCTAATAACTCGGTTTGAGAATGATTACAAACTTGATCATCATGAAATGTAATTTACAAGAGGAGGGAATATTTACTTTCAATTGTTGATGAAACTACAGGGAACCCAAACCAAAAGTGTTGACTTCCATCAAGCCCAAAATATCTTTAACAATTGAAAGCAATGCAAAAGTTTTCTGTATTTTCCATATTTCACAGTATAAGTAAAAAAGGGCAAATTAGTAAAAAGACCAAACTCTGAATAAAGAAAACTCTGTTGTCTTGTAAACATACATTGAGACAGACTGTATCCAGATACATCTCGGTGAATTTCACGTCCTTGAAATTCTCAGCAACCTCTCTGCACTTCCTCAGGAACAGACCATCAGACATTCGCCTAGAAGACATCACTGAATTTAGCATCACTGTATCTTACAATTATTTTGCAATTAGATCCATCAAGACATTTGTTGCCAGCAATTCTTCATAGCTACTGTGTTACTATGAGATTTGTGACTCTTACATGATGTTGGCTTTGTGAACGGCCGTGACACTGGTTCTTTGGTTATTCCTGGCGTACTCAAATGCATACTCAGCAATGCGTCTGCTGGCGTCCTCTGTGATCAGTTTGATACTCTGCACAACTCCATCCACAATCTGATTAAGAGTGAAAATAATATTGAGATAGAGCCAGTTTTGTTCAAATCACTTTATCTTGACAAAAACATGTTTAGGTTTCAAAAAACAGGGTCAGGTTAGTTCATACAAAAGGCCAAGATATGATGACGTTTTGCACAGCAAGTTTCATATGGTGGACTTGATCAGTAAACTTAAGGTTTTATGTACACAATCACATCATGTACCATTTATTGTAAAAGTGTTTGGTCTGTAAAAAAATGATGTCCACTGAAAATCTGAGAAAAGTAAATGGATTTTTAAATTTACAATACTCTTCAAATGTTTAGGGTCGGTATGATTTTTAAAAATGTTTTTAAAAGAACTCTCTCACAAATGCTGCATTTATTTGGTCAAAACCACAGTAAAAACAGTAATATTATGATCATATTATCACAGTTTAAAACAACTGTTTTCTATTTGAATCCGTTTTAAAATCTAACTTATTCCTGTGATGGTAAAGAGTCTCCAGTGTCACATGATCCTTCAGAAATCATTGTAATAAGCTGCTTTACAGCTCAAGAAACATTTCTTATTATCAATGCTTTTTCAGGATTCTTTGAAAAACAAAACATCTCATTGACCCCAAACTCCTGAATGGTATTGTACAAGTTCATAACGTGAACAGACAAAGGGAAGATGGCATGAATTGAATGTGACGACCTGAAGGTTATTTCACATAACAATTTGACACACTATGGACTGGGACCAGAGACAACTGATTTACAGCAGCCATGTGGCACCTACCTAAAGAATAAACAGCACTGAAATATGAGCTGTGACACTGAATTCCTGCTAGCACTGTGTGAGAAACTGGTTAAGACAGCATTAGATGGCAATAGCACAACCTTTGACATTTGTAATGGGAGCCAATCAGCTGCGGAGGGCTCCAAAAGTCAAATGTCACCCTGTTGTACTATACTGGACCTAAAGGTCTAAAGGAGGATAAATGTATATACAGTTGCAGAAAAAGTATGTGAACCCTATAATCTTGATGTCAGCCTAATTTCTATGCTTTGGCATGAGCTCAAAACAGTTATTCAAACCAATTCTCAAGAATTCTGTTAAACTGAATCACTTTTGTAATGATGAATGGTCTAAATCCAATTGAGGCAGAACTCTATTTAAATCCAAAGGGTTTAAATACCTATTCCTGCAAATGCAGATCCTGAAGCAGAAATCAAATGAATACGATCAACTGTCCCTGGTTTGGCTGAGTTACAGGTTAAATAGATTAAAATACAGGAGAGCACTCATACTTACCAAATGTTCGATCCCACTGTACTCTCCTTCTGTGTTTTCTCTGATGGTGACCAGATCCACATCGGTGTAAGGAGTCTTATAGCCCTCGATTGACACGCAGGGACGCACATTAGCATAAAGGTCGAAGGTCTTCCTTAGCAGCAGGTTCATGGACGGGTGTCCAGCAGCAATTGGTGTTTTCAGGGGTCCTGAAACATAATTCAGTTTTTTCAGCATGAGTTTCATACACACTATGCCTGATATGAGACACACAGTCTGCATATTTACCTTTTAATCCAATTTTGTTTTTGTTCATCGACTCTTTGGCCTCAGGAGGGATCATCCACCTGCCTCCAGGTCCTTTGATGGCGGTGACGTTTCTCTCTTCCCACTGAATCGGTGCCTAGGCGAGAAAAGAAATTCACACCTAAGTCATAAAGCAGTTTACAAAAGGGTTAAAAAACACAGTAGCTCAATTTTAAGCCTGACTCGTGTAGAAAACCTGCATAATGCACTTGCTGCAACTTGCAGCCTAGGCTGCATTCCCGAAGAGTAAAACAACAGATACTTACCTTAGCTGCTTCAAATATCTTCATTACTGCAGTGGAGATCTCTGGACCGATTCCATCTCCGGGAATTAACGTTACCGTTTGAATCTGTCAAAATAAAGCATGGGCCCGTAATCACAAGTTTTTCTGCAGTGTATGTTTTGAATAGGTCTGACTCATTCTCTATTTACTAATGCCAAAAAAAAAAACAAAGCCTTCATGTGAACAATCTTGACTGAACTATTCAACTGGCACACCTACACAGTTTCTTCAGGCTGCAAAATTAATGTTTAAGACTTCTTTTGTGATTGAAACTTTATACTCAAAGCTGCGCATTAAGCTCTTCCAAATACTTGCCTTTCAGACAAGTAAAACTGACCTTTATGTACCACTTTGTTGCCCCCAAACAATGTAGTATATAGTTTAAACTCATAAAACTACTATAGAAATATAAAATATGGAATTTGTAACATACAAAATCTTTTTTATTTTATGATTTAATTAGTTTTACTTGTCAAAATGTGTATATTTTCACACTTAAAGGTCATTTTATAGTTGACTGACTCCCTGAATCAAATTCCATTTTCCTAATATTTTTAACATATTAAAACATTTCATTTAGGACAAGTAAAATATTTTAGTTTGGGACAAGTTTATTTCAAGTACAACTTTATTTCTGAAATTATATTCATGTTAAAAAGGGTAAGAATTAGAAAAGGACCAAACTTGACCAGAAACTACTTTCATAAACCATGGGGCTAAATCTAAATTTTTATTATATTTGTGTACCACTCTATTTACATCCAATGTATTGAAAAAAAAATACTATCCAATCACCATGGTATATGTAAACAACAACAAAAAAAATGCCATGGCAAGTGTCCAGAAACATGGTTTTACCATGGTTACGTTGCCATGGTGAGTTGATTTGAACTTACCCCTCTGGAGAAGGTTCTGGGCAGTGGGCTCTGAGTCTTTATGGCTCCCATTACATGGGACACCTGCAGAGACCATTTTAAAAGGTACAAATAGATCAGTAAGACTGGAAGATAAATCAAGCTGATACACAAAGCCCAAGCCATCTATTAAAAAGCAAGCCAATTAGTTAGGTGATTAAATGTTGGTTAATAAATAAGTAAGGACATATCCTTGGTGTAAAATGAGGCGTGTAATTTCACAAACCTGCATGGTCAATTATATGAATATTCAACTTAAATCAGCCTAAAACAAAAGGCTACGGGTCACTGATGATCAAACAGAAATGAGAAAGATTTTTTGAAACTAAGCGCTCAAAGACGACAGCAGATCTGATGGGGACACTACTTCTTTTTTGAAAAAAGCCATGTGTCCTGTGAGAGAGTGGTGCCAACTTCTTGTCCAAGCTCTTGTTCTCTCCAGACTGGACTATTGCAATGCGCTCCTGGCGGGCCTTCCTGCATGTACTATCAAGCCTCTACAACTGATCCAGAATGCAGCAGCGAGGGTTGTCTTCAATGAGCCGAAAACAGCCCATGTTACTCCTCTCCTCATCAGGTTACACTGGCTACCAGTAGCCGCTCGCATCAAATTCAAGGTACTGATGCTTGCCTACAAAACGACCACTGGCACGGCGCCAACTTGCCTAAACTCACTAGTTCAATCTTATGCACCCTCCAGAAGTTTGCGCTCTGCAATTGAACGACGCCTTGTGTTGCCATCCCAAAGAGGTTCAAAATCACTCTCACGGACTTTTTCCTGGACTGCTCCCAGCTGGTGGAATGACCTCCCGATCTCAATTCGAACAGCTGAGTCTTTACTCATTTTCAAAAAACATCTAAAGACTCATCTTCTTTCGCCTGCACTTAACCAACTAATACTAGTACTTACCTTTTTTTCTTTTTCTTTTCTATCATATTCCCAAAAAAAAAAAAAAAAAAAAAACTGGCTACGTGTTCTGTACTAGACTAACTGAGACTTGTCATAGCACTTGTATACCGTTGTTGTTTTCTCGTTGATCTGATTGTTTCTACTGTTCTCATTTGTAAGTCGCTTTGGATAAAAGCGTCTGCTAAATGATTAAATGTAAATGTAAATGTAAAACTGTGAAGCAAGATATGCAGCCTCAAAAGAATTTGGACACTTTAACAAAAAAAAAAAATTATAATAATAAAAAAAAAAATCTAAAATTAATTTCCATTCAGAATCACATTTAGAAATATGAGTGTCACTGCATTATAGATAACAAAGTATCCAATAATAGAAAAATCCAATATCCAGTACCCAACACCTTTTTCTCTGTTCAACCCCAATATAACACATACACATTAAAAACAGAGATAACTGTAACTATTATAACACTTTTTGGTTGTCACCTCAGGTACCTTCTTACCAGAAACCTTTGGTAAGAAAAATTAAGTTAGTTTTGACTAAAAGTCTAGTGTTCTTCATTTTTATTATTATTATTAATAATTTTTTTACCCCAATGACATTCATGCATTTTAAGTGTGGCATTAAGTGTCCAAACATATTTGGGGCCGCTGTATTTCCGTGGAAACGATTCATTCTGATATTATGGTTTGCAGAGCTCAGATCCCCCATCGTTTACAACTATTTTATATTTCATCCATCCAATATTAGTAAAATGAATCTAAACTACATTATAACCCATAGATCTGAAGGACACCAAAGGATCTTCTGTATCTTCTCATGTCCTCATCACTTGAATCCATGATTGTATGTTCTCTAGATGAACATTCAGTGCATGAAGAAAACTCATAAACTAGAGGTCAGCTGGTCTAGTTTAGTCTGGACATCAGTCAACTCTTGTTCAACATGTCGAGGTGACCTTCATCCAGTCAGCTAGATGTTTCCCCTAGCACATTTAAAACAGCTGTTTTACTAAACTCTATCTCACCCTGACTATTTTAATGTCCATATCAGATTTGGCATTAACTAACTGGACTGAGACTCGCGTCTTTGTTACTTCCGGAGTCCCGCTCGCCGCATCTCTCGAGACGTTTTATGGGCTGAAAATGCAAGAATGTTTTTTTATTATTATTATTATTATTTTACAGCCTGACCGTACTGGCCTCTTAGTTGAGTTTACCTACTTTCTGGGGCATTAAACACCATAATGTGTGGATGGTGATGATGAATGCAGAGGTTGAACATCTGTGGCGTTTGACTGATTCATCCACGCATTCGGCCGAGATCGACACGCATCGTGTCATTCTCTTAACTTTATTTATATTTGTTAAAAGACTAGTAGACGAGTTGACTGAGAACTCTTAAATGTGTTAAACGTGTAACGTTAAGTGCCGGTGTGAAGGGCATGCAGTACAGGGCCGCTGTGGCATCTCTATTGCAACGCAGCGTTTTCTGCGCAAATGAAGTAACGTTATATACTTGCATTCATACTTTACAGTGATATTTGGCGTAACAGAGCACGGACTGCTATAATCTATGGTTTGTTCATATAATATAATCCTTACCGTTGACCTCCACGCGTTTCCAGCCATCCTGTGCTAATCGTGTTCTGGGGAGTGGGGACTACTACTAACTCAGTTCAGCTCTCCAGTGTCTCATCCTCTGCTGTGAGTATCGAGGGTTGCCAGATTGGACCTACAGTTCTAGGAAGCTAAACGTTACCTTACGGCAGGTTTTTTATTTTTTTTAAGTTTTGATGTGTGTGTGTGTATATATATATTTGCATTTTTTTTTTTTTTTGGGCGTAAATTATTTTTATATACTTATATTATTATTGTTACATTATTGCATTTTCTTAATCACCATGCAATTATTAAATTTTTAAATTAAATTATTTAGGCCTAGTTAGTTTAATATATATATATAGCAATATCAATTGATCAG
The DNA here is from genome assembly GCF_018340385.1 of Cyprinus carpio. Taxonomy (NCBI): domain Eukaryota; kingdom Metazoa; phylum Chordata; class Actinopteri; order Cypriniformes; family Cyprinidae; genus Cyprinus; species Cyprinus carpio. The sequence goes on along the minus strand of NC_056596.1, from coordinate 12,353,746 downwards.
AAGTACCTATAATATAAATTAAAATAATCAGGTGTATTATAATTATTATTTTAATTAAAATCAAAAATTTAATAAAAAAAAATGGCCCTCTTCTGTGCATTCTCTGACGTTCAATTATCAACGTTAGACTCCAAAAAGGGCATTTTAATAAACCTGGCAACCCCGTGTACTGGCCCTCTTCTGTGCATTCTCTGACGTGCTGAACTCCCCCTACTGCATCGGATGCCACAGTGCATTCATACCCCCCACATTTTCTTGAATGTGTTCGGAACACTTATTTGTGTAACATTAAATGTATAGTTCTCTCAAAGAATATTCTGGCAACATTCAGGAAATTTTTCCTTTTATAATCAATGGAAGAAAGAACATCTTTGTAAATATATAATTCTTGGGTAGACTAGCACTTTAACCATTTAAACACTCTGAAACTTTTTAATAGTCTGCTTTTTTACATTGTGTAAGATTAATAAATACAGACACAAAGACATTTTCTGGCATGAATATATATTAGGCTATCCAACAAAATGTAAATAAAAAAAAAAAGATGCATTATATCATATATTATACAATTTAGATGCATTTTAAAACACAAAGCTGCTTGAGCGAATAAAAAGGAGCAATATAGTATGAAACAACCAATTTAGAAAAAAATCATCCACATTAGGCATACAATAAAAAGGCAAAATGCATTCACTAAAAATTGTAAACAAGAAGAGCAACATGGGAAAGCCTCAGAAGTGGTTAATAAACAATACAAGTGCTTCACCATTATGAAATATACAAATAGCAGCATTTGAAGCATAACGTTAAATACAGCATTGTGTTAGGAGTGCAAAGAGGAATTGTCTTGATTCTGAACATCCTGAGACAGTGATCAAACCGGATTAGGTGTAAGTATCGGTCTCTCTAAACAGTGGAAAATCAGAAAGAACTCAAGTGTAATTACAAAATCTAAACCCTCACACTGCAGGCAACACGGAGCATTTTGGATTTCTGGCACCGGTGACGCATCAAGCTTATGGACTTAAAGCTTATGGAAACGCATAAAAAAAGCTGTGGGAAAAAACATGCATTTTATTGGAAACGTAATGAGATCGAGAGATTCCCAGATTTAAACGGCATACTGCTTTGGATGGCTCTTGAGGCTGACGGTCCATTCATTTTGTGAGATCACGTGGGCTGCTCGACTGTTCAGCAGCCTGCATTCATGAAGAACATCTGTTGAGTTTATTACCAAAAAGATCTTAAATCAGGAAATTGGAAATGTGACTGCTGATGTGTAAAGAATGGTTTAGAAAATGGTTTTGATGATTGAAGATTAGTCCATACCACTGAATTGTTTATAGGCTTCATCAACTATGGCATTGTCTGATCTCTTTATCTCCCAAAAATCATCATCCACCCAAGGTTTGGTGTCTGGCAACTCAGGCAGATGGCCATTTTTAAACATGCCTGCTATAAATAACATAAAAAACAGAGAAATATTTATGGATAGAAAGTTCAAAACAGCTGCATTTATTTTAAATAAAATCTTTTGTAACAATGTAAAAGTCTTTACTGTCAATTTTGATCAATGCAATGCATCCTTGCTGAATAAAAGTAATAATTAACTAAATAATAATAATAATAATAATAATAAACCTAATCTGTTGAATGGAAGTTTATTTTTAGGGCTGTCAAAGTTAACATGCACTAATTAGATTAAACAATGAAAAAAAAAAAATGTTTAAAGTTGTTTTAGCATTAAGTGAGATATTATCATACGGTATTATACACAAAATTGCACGTTATAATATAATACACAAGTGCATTGAGTTTTTCTCTTAAAATCTATTAAATAACAGGATTAAACTTCCAGCAAGTACCTTTAATTGTATCATCAATGTCTTTGCATAGTTGGTATAAGTCACTTCCACGTCCCACCACCCTTTCACCTGAAATGACACATTAAAAGAAAATTTGATAACTTGATGAGAAAATCACAACTGTATGTGAAAAAAACAAACAAAAAAAAACAAGTGTTTAGCAAAATACAATTAAAAACTCACCATCCAACACTTTCATGTTTGGGAACATTTCAAGAATAAGTGTCCGGTATAATGAATTCTTGCAAGCTATAGCAAAATAGATTAGTAAGAATGAAGGACCAGATTTAGAGCTCCAAAAACATTTAATCAAATAAAGCCAGAAAACTGCTAACCTGGATTGGTGTAATTATAGGTGTTGTCCTTCAATCTAATGCTCTCCAGCTTCTTTAAAGGCTTGAGTGCATGAAGATTATCAACACTGTAGGTGCAATGCAACATGTGTTACTTATATAGAAAGGTGACTAGCAGATAAATATGTGTAGCTAAAAATGCAGCTTACCTTGGTATCACATTACCAGCAACATTCAAACTCTGTAAACTTTCACAGTTGGAAAGGGGTTCTGAAAAGAAACATGTTCAATTCCAAAAGTCGGATATAATAGCACCGATATGGACACAGTTTTTGTTTTATCCAGCTCTATTTACTCAGTGCAACTTATAACATTCAAGTGAAATACATGTCAGAAAAAGAAAAAAAATTACAACCAGAATCACTGAGTTGCGTGGATTAACCCATGCAAGGCTGCGGGTCCTGACGACATACCTGGCAGTGTACTGAAAGACTGTGCTGCACAGCCGACAGATGTCCTACAGATATCTTCATCACCTCGCTGAGCCACATGTCTCAAATCCACAACCATCATACCGGTACCAAAGAAATCACCTGTGTCCTGTTTAAATGACTACTGTCTCATAGCACTGACTCCAATCATTCCAAGGATTTTCAGTGGGGTTTAAGTCTGGGCTCTGACTAGACCATGCAAGGACAATCACCTTCTTCTCTTTCAAACACGGTGTGCTCAGTTTTGCTGTGTGCTTTGGGTCAGTGTCATGTTGGAATGTAAACCTTCTTTCCATTGACAACTTTCTGGCAGAGGGCAGCAGATTTTCCTCTAGAATTTGACAGTATTTTGCCCCATCCATTTTTCCTTCTATTCTCACAAGTGCTTTAGTTCCTGCTGCAGAGAAACACCACCATAACAGGACATTACCACCTCCATACTTTACTGAAGGAATGCTGTTATTTGGATGGTGAGCTGTATTGGATTTCTGCCAGACATATCGTTTGGTGTTGAGGCCAAAAAAAAATTCATTTTAGTCTCATCTGCCTCAAAATCTTCAAAGTACTGTACGTTTTGACAAAGCTCAGTCATGACTGCATGTGTTTTTTTCTTGAGGAGTGGCTTTTTCTTAAAACCCTCCCATACAAGCCACATTTGTAGAGGATTTGTGATATTGTTGTCACATGCACACAGTGACCACTCTTTGTCATAAATTCGTGCAGCTGCTTCAGAGTTGCTGTAGGTCTCTTGGTCTCCTCTCTGATCAGTTTCCTCCGGCTCTTTCATCCAGTTTGGAGTGACGTCCTGATCCAGGCAGGGTCTGTGTTGTACCAGATACCATCCACTTCTTAATAATAGACTTCACTGTGCTTCTAGGCATTGATAAAGCCTTTGAAATGTGTTTGTATCCATCTCCTGACTTGTGCCTGTCCACAGCTTTATCCCGGAGATCTTCTGACATCTATAGTTGATTGTTTGCTTCAGTTGCAGTTACCAAGGACTGAAATGCTCCAGGAAAGCTCTTTTCATGCTGAGCAAATCAAAATGACCACAGCTGATCACAGTTTAATGTTAAATGGCTTTGTGTGTCATTGAGAAGGTGATGAGCTAAACCGGATACAAGTCTTTTTTTAGGAGGGAGTGATCCTTTTTCCAATTCAGTGATTCTGTTTTTTTTCCTTAGACTATATTTTTCACTTTCATGTTATAAGTCACACTGAGTAAATACAGCTGTGTTTGTCCTCATTTCAGGCTGCAAAGCAACAAAATGTGTTTGTTTGTTTTTTCAAGGGGGGGTGATTCTTTTCTAAAGCCACTGTATATGTATAATCACATCAAAGGAATAGTTCATGTAAAAATGAATATTTACTGACCCTCAGGTCATCCAAGACAGATTAGGTGAAATTTAGCATTACATCACTTGCTCACCAATGGATCCTCTGCAGTGAATGGGTGCCATCAGAATGAGAGTCCAAACAGCATTGTTAAAACATCACAATAATCCACAAGTAATCCCCACATCTCAGTCCATCAATTAACATACTTTGAAGTGAAAAGCTGCATGTTTGTAAGAAACAAATCCATTAAGACTTTAAACCTTCAATAGTCCTCTCTCCATAATATTGCCTTCTCCCTTGAAAAAGTCATCTTGACTGAATCAGGATTCACAAATCAAGCAAGGTTTACAAGCAAAAACAGTCTAAAATAGTTATAAAACAGTTCTAAATGTTCTATTTTGATGCAAGACGACAACAGGAGATGGACTTCTTTCACTGGAGAAAATTTTATTATGGATTATGGACATATATTCTGCCCAGAAGTGATGGTTTAAAGTTAAAATGCATATAGGTATGGATTTGTTTCCATAAAACAGCTTTTTACTTAAATGTAATCGATGGTCTGGAGTGGTGTGCATTACTTGTGGATTATATTTATGTTTTTATTAGCTGTTTGGACTCTCATTCTGACGGCACCCATTCACTGCAGAGGATCCATTGGTGAGCAAGTGATGTGATGTCAAATTTCCCCAAATCTGTTCTGATGAAGAAACAAACTCATCTAGGCCTACATCTTGGATGGCCACAGGGTGACGAAATTTTCAGCAAATTTAATTTTTTGAGAAAACTATAACATTAAGACTTAAATAACTTTACCTAAATTAGAGATTCTATTGGCTGACAAGTTAAGGACAAGAAGTCTTCGTAGAGATGAAAGAGGCCCCAGATTTGTGATGTTATTTCCAGAGAGGTCCAGCCTCTCCAGGTTTATACACTGTCCTATACATCCAAGGTCATAAATTCCTGCAAAAAAAAAAAAAAAAAAAAAAAAAAAAAAAAAAAAAAAACACATGTAGTTTTTGTGTATTTTGAGAATGTATTCTCCAGATTCTAAATTCAGTATCGTCTTACCTAAATTCCTTAATTTAAGAAACATAATGGACTCCAAATCAAACTCCCCGGTGCGGGACTTCAGAAGCACAGTGGTGATCTTTGCACATTCTGTTTCTGGAAAATGAGGAGAAAGTGTGTGATCACAATTTAAGCAGCAGTTTTTTGATAGTCTGTAGAGTATTAAAGCTCTTTCTGGTCTGTTCAGTATTTTCTGTGGGGAGATTATAAATGTGGCTCTCCATTAATCCAAAGGTTCAAATGGTGATTACAGTTTTAATCTCGCTTTATGTGTTGCTTCTGTTGAATTCTCAAAGACTGGATTACAGCTGCAGATCTCCTCCGGGTTTAATTGAATTGCCAGCAAATATTCTTTTTTTAATTAAAATTTTTTATCATTATATTATATTTGTGTCCTTTCATATTTGTTGTTTCTTTTTCTTCTTCTTCTTTTTTTAATTTAATAAAGTAAAATAAACTTATTAACCAAATAAATAAATAAATTAACTAATTAATGCAGATTGTACCTTTGGGATCAATTTAAATTTATATTTAAAAATGTAATAATAACAGCAAGTAATGTAAATTTTTACTTTAGTGGGCTGATTTGTTAATGTAGAAGATGTACCATTTAAAAAATACAGTTATAATTACTACAGACTATTACTAATGCAAAAACCCTGCATTTTTAAAAAAAAAAATCTAAATAATATTATTAAATGATATATACTTTATTTATGAATCATTTGTCAAAACCTTTGACAAACATTTTGTCCATGAAATATTTTAAAACATGCCAGTGATATTATTCTAAATTCTAAAAAACAATGCTTGACGGGGCAAGGTTAATATCGTTAAATAAAATTAAGACTGTTTATTTATTTATTTATTTTGTCTATTGAAATAAAAAAGCTGAAATAATACTTAAAAAAAAGATGAAAAACTAACAAAAAAATGAGAAATGTTGCTCTGGCTACAAATTTAAAAGAAGTTAAAGAACTAAAATTACTAACTAAAATAAATCAAAACTGAAATGAAATAATAAATATAATAAAAATATATCAATATATATCAATATCAATAATAATATATCAATAGTAATATTTAAAAAAAAATGACTAAAACAAATAACAAAATGACTTAAAATTAACAAAAATTTAAATTAAATGAAAACTGAACAAGTACAAAAAATAAAAGCCAATTCAAAATATTAATAAAAACTACAATAGTACATAGATAATAATAATAACAACACTGTTATGGGATTGATTTCTTATAATCTGCTCTTCTAAAAAGGTGCAGAATTACATTGAAAAATAAATAAATAAATAAAAAACAATCTTACACCTAACTCAATTACCTTGGATAATAATAATAATAATAATAAATTCTAGTTAATTTTAAGACAAAAATGACAACACGCACAGCCCCCACTTGAAGGAGTTTTGCAGACTCAATTAAAATAGCTGAGATTACGTGGATCCACTAAAAGTTGTCGCAAACAACAGTTGGTTTAATCATCGGAACCAAAGCATGTGTTTAATGAACCAAAGTACGGAGTAACAAGCGATAGTTATTCCCTAAAAAAGAGACCGTTTAAAGGATACAGTAATGCAAGACTATATTTAATAGGCTGCCAAACAAAATAAATATCCTTCAAAATAAAAACACAAGCCATCACAGAAGTCTGTTTGTGAATCAGCACCACAGTGTGTGGACAGCTACTGTTGCTAGCACGGGCTAACATTACAACACTGCTTTATCAACTTACTCACCATTGACCTTTTCCCTCTTCGAGTCCATTGTCGCTCAGCTTTATGCAGTCATTCGCAGATTACAGCATGGGCTGGTTGTTTTGTTAATAAACGCTGGTGGGCATGTACAGAATGCAGTACAGGCGGCAGATCTGAGCGGGGGAGACTGTTAGCTCTGCGACTAGCCTTACTGTAGAGTCTGGTCTAACGTTACACACTCGTGGTTTTAATGCGGGCATTATTTGCCCCCCTGCTGTTTCACTGCTCAGATGTTGTTGTTTTTTTGTTTTTTTTTTCATTTCGAGCGTTCTATTGGTTTAATTAACGCCTGGATAAATTCATTATTTAAAGTTCAGCCCAGCCGGAAGTTGCCCTTTCTATGTTTTAATGTGGTTACTAGGGTATTGTTATGACAACAGGGAAAAGAATGCAGAACTTAGAATTTTTGTCATGTAAAATTTGTTTTATAAATCGATTTTTTTTTTTGACTTGGTTCTTTATTGCCATCGAATCATTAATCTTAACATTTATATTTTAGAAGTTTTATTTGTTTTAAAATGTTAGTTTTTATTAGTAATTACCGCACAAATAATTTAAATAATAATGCCAGGCTATCATTATAATTTTTTGTTAAAAGTGTACTTTCATAGTATTAATGAAATGTAGATATTTGCGTATATTAATATGAGATAGTCTGTCCTGTTTTCAGTGTGTTCAGTGCTGCCCCCTGGTGGTGTGAAGTGTTAAAATCGGTTCTAGAATCGTTTTCATTGACAATTCAGTCAGAGTGAGAGCGAACAGCGACAGGACAGGAGTATATGCCGCGCGACAAACAAGTGTAACGTTTCTTGAGCTGTTAAAGTATTTATGGAGAGTGTCGCCTTTACCACCGACAGGCATAGGCTACTTCAGGAAGGACTGAAATTTCATGCTGCCTCCCAATTTTCTCGGCTGGCCAAACCGTGGACATAAATGCCTAGAACAGAGAAGACCAATGTGATGCATCTGCACGAGAGGAAAATCACTCGACTAAGATGGGTAATAAACAAACGATATTTACTGATGAACAGCTAGACGCCTATCAGGTAAGAGACTCTCTAGTCTGCAGCGTTATTGAAAATTACGCAACAACAAATTCAAGTTTTGGGTTAAAGAATGAACAAATGTGTGCTTTCTTTCTTTCTTCTTATACAACTGATTATATATTTATCAAAACAAAAATTTAAACAACCATCTATCAAAACAAAAATCATAGTCAAGGTGCATTCTTAGAAAACTGATTATATAGGCTAATGCTTTATCTATATATATATAGAGAGAGAGAGAGAGAGAGAGAGATACACACAAGCAAGAAAAAAAAAGGGTATTTTGGATCTTTAAAAAAATACAGAATCCCAAAGATTTTATATGAGGCTTCACCTTGTTCTTAGTTTATTGTCTGCGGCATACAAGCAACTTTATTGTCTTTCACAGTGCGCCGTTTGTAGGATTTTGCAAGGAAATGAGTTTAACATGGATTGATATTGATCTTAGATATTATGCTTGAGCTTTAAAGTCTAGACTATTTCAAATTCCAGTATTTAGTTATATAAAATTCATAATGTTCTTAAAACAAGTAGTAACCATAAATTCCAGCACACAGAAGTAAGGAACTTTTATTTACAATCACACTTTTTGTGTATTATCATATATTGTTTGCTCGTTGTGTGAATCCTAAGGTTTGAGCATTGAGTCATATCTGAAGACATCTGATCATATTGTTCTTTATCCTCCTCATGCATCAACATGTGAGAAGGTCTTGCTTTTGTCTTCCGTAACAGCAGTCTGTCATGCTTTGGCGAAACATCATCTGGACCCAGTGAGACTTAAATATTAATACCAGTCTAAGAAGATACTCAGAAACCGCATTCTGATTAGTCAGCTGTTGGAGTTTCTGAGAGCTTCTGCTGCTAGAAGCTTTATAGTCCTGTTTTAATATATATATATATATATATATATATATATATATAATATATATATATATATATATATATATATATATATATATGTATGTGTGTGTGTGTGTGTGTGTGTGTGTGTGTGTGTGTGTGTGTGTGTGTGTGTGTGTGTGTGTGTGTTATGTGAATGGTTTGAGTCAGATATTAATGAAATTTGAATAGTAGGCTTCTGAGTTTCCCGCTTGCCAATCAACAAAGTGCATTATGAAGATCAATGACTGTTAGCAACAATGGCTGCCGCTCCTTGTGCTCTTTAATCACTGGGTTGTACTACCTGGAACAGTGAAGCTTGGCCATTTGGCTGATAGACTCATTCCTTACAGCAGCCAAGTCTTATCAAGTCATTCATTGGTCTGTAAAACAGAATCAGGCTATTGGGGCAGTATATTGTAGAAAATGTGCATCGGTAAAGGTATTTATTAGGATTCGCCACTGTATGTCTTAATATATAGTTCATACAAAAATTTGTATTTAGTCCTAGTTTCCAGTTTTAGTTTGATTCAGTTCAGAATTATTTTTGGTATACTTCAGTTATATGTTCATTTTTCTTACATATAAAAGAAATTATCTCAACTAATTCTGTAATTCTACAGTACAGTGTTTCAAATGGATTCAAGCTCATCTTTTTTGTGAATTAATTATTAAAAGAATCAGCTCATAAGAACTGTTAATTTCAGAAACTGGTTACACTGGTCATGCTGTAGCTATTGTTTTTCATTTTACTGAAAATAAAATTAAATAAAGCTGGTTCTTTAGAGTTGTTTGTTCATGAATTGGAATACACTGGTCATGCTGGATGTTTTCAATTTACTAAAAAGAACTGGTTCATCAGAGTCGTTTGTTCAGGAATCAAAATATACTGGTTGCGCTGCATGTTTCTGATTCATTAAAAAGAACACTAAAAAAATTCTCATTTAATACATTAATCAGAATACAAATGCATAATACCGATTACTAAAAAGTTTCTTTTTTTTAAATAAAAAAAACTATTAAAATCGGAATACACTACCCGCGTTTTAATTTTTTTAATCAAAAAAAAAAAAAACATACGAGTCATTTGTTAGTGAATCAGACTACTATGGTTGCGTTGTATGTTTTTGATTCACTAAAAAAACTGGTGCATAAGAGTCATTTGTTTGTGAATCAGAACATACTGATCACGTTGTATTTTTGTTTTTGCATGCAGCCTGTCAGGACAACTCTAATACAAGGATGTTTTCTACCATTATTTCACAGTACAGTCTTTTTATTCCATTCAATACAGACTGCAAATTCGCATTCATAACTCAAGCAAAATGTGATTTATTTTCCCCTGAGGCTGAAGATTCAATCATGGCAGACTGGGTGACTTACTTTCTTTCCACCTCTACCAAAACTGAAAAGAAATCAACCATAGAAGTACCATAAAATATTGCCATACAAACATTTGTAGAGTGTAGGACTATTAATTACATTTGATTTTAACAACGCAACGCAGCAGTGAGAAGTATTTTACTAAATGCCAGCTGCTCTCGTACCTTTATATTATGTCTCTATGACATGATTATAAGAAGTTATGAAGAAGCCATTTCTTTCTCCGGGCATGTAATGTCATTATTAGATATGTGGGCTTATGTTTCTGGTAATAATTTAACACAGAGTCGCTTATCCTTTGTGCTAATAACTCACAGCTGTGGCCTTACCTCACATCTCACAGATTCAAGCCTCAATATTTCAAATTAATGAGCAATTAACAGTACTCAAAGGCTAATGCGCGTAAATTACAGAACGGTCTTAGGAGCTGCTCCTCTGATTTGGGGGATGGGCTTTTTTTAGCATATAGCTGGCAGGGTGTTTGGGTAAACATCATAAAAGAGAGCTTAATCATTAGTTAATAAATCTGTCGGCTCAGGTTGGCACCGCTACAGTGAGTGCAGAGAGGTAAGAAAGGATCTGGAAACAGTTTTATAATGGGTTTTTAGGCGATTCATGCTAAAGTGGGCTGACAGCTGTTGTTGTTTCCTTCGGTCATATTGGCAGGACTTATTTGGCATGCTGTTTTTTGTGACGGGTAACACTTATCAAACACAGTGAAACCTAAGAGGCATTGTGTGCTAATACAAAAAGGTGTTGAAAAAGCTGTCAAGGAGCTCAGGTGTTGATCCACGTGCAGTCATGCAGTGTGAATGCAAAAGTGTTGCTTAACCTATCAGAGATGTGGTCTGACAAGAGAACATGAATTGGTTCACCGACACATTATTTTCTGTGCTTTTATTATTTTTAGAATTTAAAATAGAATAACTCAAAGGTTACCTTTCATAAGTTTGGGTCAGTAAGATTATAATTTATCTCATTCTTAATTTTTTAAGAATTTAAAAGTAAGAAATTAAGACTTTAATTCTACAAGGGCACTTTAAATTAAACAAAAGTGACAGTAAAGATATTTATATAATGTTACAAAAGATCTCAGAAATTTTTTTTTTTTTCAAATAAATGCTGTTCTTTTCAATTCATCAAAGAATCCTAAAAAATGTATCACAGTTTCCACAAAAAAAAAAAAAAAAATGAAGCAGTGCAACTGTTTTCTTCATTGATAATAGTAAGAAATGCTTCTTGAGCAGCAAATCCCCATATTAGAATAATTTTTTAAGGATTACGTGACACTGAATACTGGAGTAATGACTTCTGAATACATTTAATGAAAATCTTTATTATATTAAAATAGAAAATTTTAAAATCATTTGAACTGTAATATTTCACAGTGTTACTGCTTTAACTGTATTTTTGATCAAATAAATGCAGCATTGTTGAGCATGAGGGTCTCAAAAAGCCTTAAAAAAATCTTACCTACCCTCAACTTTTGAACTCTTGAACATTGTATTATGGAATGGCACTTATGCTTTATGTGTGCTCAGAGAAGTAATTTTCTTTCTTTTTTCATCTTAGGACTGCACCTTCTTTACCCGAAAGGAAATTCTTCGGTGAGTATAGACTTCTTTTTTTTCTGAGCTTATTTTAGTAAATAATTCTGTAGAATTCAGCAGAATTAATTTAAACATGGTATAATTTGTTAATTGAAAGTCCAATATGAATATGAAAACTCATAATCAGTGTGGGCATAACTTTTTTACCAAACCATCCGTTTTGCAGCTATTGTGTTAAGGTATTGTGTGTTCTACCAGTTCATTCAACCCTGCTGCACTCCACTGGCTCTTACTAACCTAAGACATAAATCTCTCTCTCTCCCCATTCATGCAACTCATTTTCCCCTTGTCAGCGGTTCAGCTCCAGTGATATTCATCCAGGCTCATTCATACAGACCAGTCTGCTTTTAACAGTCCGCTGGCTTCATTAGTATTCCATTCACAGGCTGTGCGCCATTTGTTTGAGTGAAATTCATACGGTTGCTCAGATGAGACCTGAGATCTAATAAAGAGAACCTGACCATTATAAAGGTTCTTTTTATGGGAATTGTACTTTATGTGAGCCACCATTTATGCAAATTTAGGAGTTGTCAAGCTCTAAACTCAAATCTAAAGCTCTGTTCCAAAGCATACCTTGCTGTCTATATAGGCAGCTGCCTTCTAAGGAACCTCATAAGTGAGTGATTTGGAAGACTTCACAACAGCAGCAAGACAAATACTGGATAAAACTTGGGTAGTCGACTCTGTATTTTTGGAAAATACAGAGCCCCGCACATGACATGCAGGGAAAAAATAAAATAAATTGTGCACATGATTTACTAATTCACTCCCTCATTTTACTAAATTGTGCGCACAATTTACTATTTACTAATTATGTACTAACACGATTTACGCTCAATATAACACTTTCAGAATTTTCATTTACGCTTCAAGTTTTTGCTCGTCATTCTGGCACAATTCTAGCAACGATGTGTTCTCATTGTCTACTGAGTTTTTGATTGACAGCTTCTTGACCGGGAAGTAAAGGCATCAGTGTTGCGCCTGTGTGGATCTGAGCGTCTGTTAGCGGCTTCCTATTTCATTTTAGTAATATAACGCTAGGAGCTTTGTTTTTCAATTGTACTGTATTTATCTGCTGCTGCTATTGCTTTTATCATGCTGATAATTTTTAGTTATTTTATTTTGTTAACAATATCATCTAACATTTAAAATTGGAAATACATTTTTTAACAATCATCAACTCTTTAAATTGTGACTTTTATAAACCAGTTAAATTAATGTAATTGAAAATATGAATGAATTGTCACTACAGCATATACACAAGTATCAAAGTGCAGTTATGTTGTGACAGGAAAGATCAGAATCCACAAAACACTAATTGTATTGTATACATGTAACGCACAGTAATCTCATCGTTTACATTAACATACAAAATGCACAAGTACATAATATACAGAGTATTTTTTAAAATTCATAAATGTTTTAAAAGCTGCAATGATCCTTTGAACAGTTTATTTTACAGTATAAGTAACAAAACAGTGAATGAGTATGTTATGTAATGGAGTGCAATATCAGTTTTTACAGGGATAACGATGTAACGATGGTCATATGGAGTGCTCTGGTTTTCCACTAAAGGGCACTCCATTCTACGTCATTGTGTCATGGACTTCATTTCCCACATGCCACCTCCTGATTGAACACACCTGTTCCTAGTTATCTTGTTACTTCTGCCTATTGAAGTCTGTTTATTTCTGCTATTATATTCTGCTAGTCTTAACATAGTCACACCGCTATCTTCAGTTTTGTTTTTTAAGCATGATAGCCAAGATTGCTGTTTTCCTGAGCTCCTTACTATGCCAAAGTTTGGAATGATTTTGTTTATGACCTCATGCCTGCCTGACTGCGATTGTGGATTACTCCTTTTATACCATTAAACTTATGCATTTGGATCCTAACCTTTGCCTTACTTGCATTTTTATGACAAGACTTCACCATTTCATGGATCCAGCAGTTAAATTAATACATCTTCGCCAAAGAAACTGCTCAATTGAGAGCTACATGGAGGACTTTCTTAAACGGGCACATCTAACTTCTTATGATGAGGTGTGTCTTATGATATTTTTTGTTATGGGGGCTTTTTGAGCCTATATCCCTCATGCCAATTCCTGAGTCTGGTTGGACATTAGAGCAGTATTTAGATTTGGCTTTATTTCTGAGCGGATCTGCTTTTACTGTGGGAGTGGCAAAAGAGCAGTGTGGTGTTCCCTGAGTTGCCACCATGCCAGATCCACACCATGTTACTGCTGTCAAGTATGCCAAGTCTGTTCATGTCAAGCCAGAGCCAGTTCAAGTCATGCCTACCAAACCACAGCCTCTTCACGTCACATACCGCCACGCTGGAGTCATTAGTTATCATGGCTGCCATACCATTGGCCACCAGTCCAGAATCACTTCACAAGCTGGCTGTCAGTCCAGAGCCTCTTCACAAGATGGCCACCACGCCGGACACCTCCAGCCTTCATAGCCGCCACGCCAGAATATCCAGCCGTCATGAACATTTATGCCAGAATCTACAGTCACCATGGACGCCACACCATTGTTCCCGGTCTTCATGAACGTTGCACTTGAAGCTAGTAAGGCAGTGCCCAGGCAAACGAGACTGATGTCCAGTGTGGCGGACCCACCGCTGATGTCTGTGGAAGCAGCTAGCATCCCGGTCATCTCGGCACTCAGCCCAGCGACCTCAGAGGCCCCCAGCGACCACAGGTGGTTAACCCAAACAACCAACCCAAACCAAAGCACACCACCACACCATCCCACCAACAGCCCCATACACTCCACCAGCCCACTACAATCCACCAATCCATCAACACAGCCCCAAATCCAACTCCTGAATCTGAGGAGGCAGCTCCAGTCCATGAATCCGCTCCAGAGCACTCCAGCCCATGAAGCTGCCCCAGAGCCTGCTCCAGTCCACGAGCCCTCTCCAATCCATGAATCCTCTCCAGAGCCCACTCCAATCCATGAATCTGCTCCAGAGCCTGCTCCAATCCATGAATCTGCTCCAGAGCCCGCTCCAGTCCATGAATCCACTCCAGAGCCCGCTCCAGTCCATGAATCCGCTCCAGAGCCCACTCAAATCCATGAATCTGCTCCAGAGCCCGCTCCAAACCATGAATCTCCCCCAGAGCCCGCTCCAGTCCATGAATCCACTCCAGAGCCCGCTCCAGTCCATGAATCCACTCCAGAGCCCGCTCCAGTCCATGAATCCATTCAAGAGCCTGATCAAGTCCGTGAATCTGCACCAGTCCTGTGTTTGCGCCAGCCTGAGAGTTCCTTCCCTGTCCTGTCACGGCCAAGGAGGCCATCCCTGAACCCTTTGCCTGTCCTGGCCATAGAGGCAGTCTCTGAGATCTTAGTTTGTCCTGTCAGGGCCAAGGAGGTCATTCTGACTCCCTTGTCTGTCCTTTCATGGCCATGGAGGCCGTTTCTGAATTCTTCGCCTGTCATGTAATGACCAGTGAAGTCGTCTCTGAGCTCTCAGCCTGTCCTGTTCTGGTCAAGGAGTTCATCCCTTCCTCCCTTGCTGCCAAGGAGTCTGTCTCTGAACCCTCAGCCAGCATTGTCATGGCCGAAGATGCTGTCTCTGAACTCTCTGCCTCCCATGTATCGACCACAGAGGTTGTCTCTGAACTGTCTGCCTGTCCTGATACGGCCCTTGAGTCCAACGCTAACCTCTAAAGGACTAAAGACTGTAATTAAAATAAAAGGTGGCTCAACAAAATACTGACACAAGGGGGTGATCCTTTTTCCAACTTAGTGATTCAGTTTTTTTTTTCTTCCTGACATGTTGATGTTATATCTTACACTTGGATGTTTTAAGTTGCACTGAGTAAATACAGCTGGATAAAACAAAATGTGTCTGTCTTCATTTCGGGCTGCAACAAAATGTGATTATTTTTAATTTCTATACCCACTGTATGTGTATATGTGTATTTTTAAAGGGAATTTTACAGTACTAAATACCTCAAAATTATGCACCATTTATCTGTAATGCCATTGTCTAACATTAGATGACTGAATAGCCCTGAATGTATATCAATGGCTGTGTACTCCCTGTGTACTCCCTAGTTGCTGGAAACCCTTTCAGTCATAATTATTTGCATGTATTAGGTTTTGCACTTGGATATATATTTAGCCATTAGTAATGACTACTTTTTATTAAATGTTTTTCCTAAGAAATCATCTCAACAATATAGTGTAGCAGCAGATAAATACTGATAAAATAATAAAAATAATCTTTAAAGGGGTCATATGATGCAATTTCAAATTTTCCTTTCTCTTATCTCAAAGAGATATTCTTTATAAAAGTTAAAACTCGTTCATGCCGTTCTAAAATGCCTCGTTTAAACACACCCCCACATGTCTATGTCACGATGTGGGAAGATTTGCATAACACCGCCCAGATGTTCACGCAAAGAAAGATAACGTAACTCTGATTCTCTCTGTAGTATTGTTGCCGCTGCTGCCATGTTGTGGAGATGCTGTGTGTTTCGTTGTGAAAGCAAAAATACTTTGTTTGGCCTTCCAAAAGAGGACATGACTAGAAATCAGTTGTTAAGTTTTATTTACAACACTGTTCCAGAACAGTCCAACCCAAATATTCAGATGTGTGCTGTGCATTTTATGGAGGACTGTTTCCTGATCCTGGGAGAGTAGACTACAATGTCGGCTGTTCTGACTCACAGTCTGTAAGTTTACATATTTAAAAGATTTGCCACTGATGATTCAAACGCGAGTTTTGAGCAGTGTAGAGTAGCGCTTGTTGTTTGTCGTTTCTCTGATCACAAATGCAGCAATGGGTTTATGTTTACTCAGCGTGATGCAACGCAATGCGTAATAAGACAGTATAAATCATTATAATCCGTAATTATGTCCCCACTGGATGCAACAAATGGCTCGTTTGTAATGGGTTTTATTGTTTTTGTCTTGTTGCGCCGGTGTTCTGACCAGGACACGGCATCACAGTATGGTAAAGGGCGTGACATTTCCGTCACATACTTGAGGTATTCAGCCAATCACAACGCACTGGATAGCTGGCCAATCAGAGCATACCTTCCTTTTCAGAACTATGAGCTTTGTAAAAATCGACGCATTTCAGAAAGGCGAGGCATAGAGGAGAAACTATAGTGTACAGTATGTGGAAAATAATCTGTTTTTTGAACCTTAAACCGCATAAACACATTTCATTACACCAAATAATAAAACAAATGTTCTTTTTAGCAACATCATATGACCCCTTTAACTATCATTTTATATCACTAAAATGAAACAAGAAGCCATGCTTACAGACGTCTTCACTGTCAAGAAGATACTGTCAACCATATACTCAGTAGCCAATGAGAACACACCGCTGCTAGCTCCACCCCCATGAGAGAATTGTGCCAGAATGACAAATAAAAATTCAGGGAGTGCAAGCGAAAACTTCAGAAGCATAAATGAAAACTCTGGAAGCGCATTTGTAAGCATAGATCAGTGAAAGAAACATGCAGTGTAAAACTAAGTCAAAGATTTTGCCTGCAATTTATTATTATTATTTATTTATTTTCAGTTTCAAAGTCATTTTATTCAGTTTCAGTTTTCTTGAAAAGTTACATTCATTTTTATTTTCACAAAAGTAATTCCATATAAAACGTATTATTATTCACGTGCACGATTCACTTCAAATGAGGGAACAAATTATTATATCAAATGCACAATTGCTCAACATGCTCAAAAGTCTTCTACCAACAACCCAACCCACAGGAAGCATTTTGAATCAGAAGCCAGTATTCTTTGGTGAGAATAATTTGTCCTGCTAAACAAGGGAGAGAGAGATTACATCCCATCCAGCTGAGATTTACAGCCTCGCTCTGTCTGCAAGAATGTGATTTCTTTCTTGCTTTTTTGTGGCTCTATCAGAATCTCTCCCTGACAGGCCATGCAGCAAGCAACAAAGCGTGTAATTGTCTTTAGCCACCAACACAACATTGCCTCGGTTGTAAGTCGTTGGTATATACATAGCGCTTTTCTATTGGCCTAATGCAGCAGCGATCAGTGTAGCTGTACTAATCGGCTTTCAATCAGAAAGGTTTGTTCATACAATTAATCAGCATGAGCTTCAGGCGAAAACTAGAGTCCATCACTCAGTTTCTCTGCCAGCCTCAATTAGACAACATGGCTGCCCTCCAAAACCAGAATTTTCTGTACATATCTTGTAGTATATATAGCATATATAAATCTTTGTTTATATTGTTAAATAATATGTAATTATAATTATTTTGCATATAAACAAAGAAAACAACGGCAACAGGATAGTTAAACAGTAGATTAGAATGCTTCATTGCACAGTGACTGCAGTGAGCACACACTTCATAGTTACAATGTGGATCAAATTAAATATGATATATTTCTTTTACTATTAAATAGTATAATCATGTTGTTTATGAGGCAGGTTTTATGTCACCATGGCCGCTGAAGTTGTAGCGAATGGAATTATTGGTCACAAGTTGGCAAAACTATATCTATATCAAAAACACATATAGACACTTCACACACAAAAAAATTTTACACATATACACATATAGACTTACAGTGCATTCAGGCTAAACAACATTTCATTCAGGCTACACATTTTTTTATACCAGTATGTGTATTTCCTGGGAATTGAACCCATGACCTTTTGCACTGCTAACGAAATGCTCTACCACTGAGCCACAGGAACAGTTTTTTTTTCCATTGCTCTTCTTTTCCAATGCTTTAAAACAGTAAACATATGCTAGATGGATGTATTTGTCCATTGTGTCTCACATCTTTTGCAGCATCTGCATTATTTGTTTGACACTAATATGTACAATATTAACATAATCCACAATGTAAATATATACTTTTGAGATGTAAAAATCTTTTTGAATCCTCTGATGACTGTTTGGAACTGGAATTGAAGAAATTTTCTAGAAACCTTCCAGATTTAATACTTATAATGTCAAATTAGTTAAGTGCATAAACTGTGTTGAATAGAGTGTGATGGTATTAAACATCTAATCTTATTTATCATAAATACAGTAAAATCTATATATGTGAATTTTTATATATTTGTAAAAGATTTCAAAGTCATATGATAATGTAGAACTTCGATCATACAGAAACATCCAAATTATATTGATTATTTTTTCCTCCTCCCCCGTTTCAGTCGTGGTTAAGTTTGGGTCATACATTTTTCTACAATTTCATCATCTCATAAAAATGTATTTACTACTCAAAGAAGCTACTTATAAAGCCATGTTGAAAGTCTGTATATGAAAGGGTTTGGATTGAGATGCTCATGTACTATAACACATAAGAAAATCCAAACCTGAACTGATTGTTCGAAAATGTATACATAAGATTTCAATTTGAGTTCAATTTGCCAAAAGTAAAATAATTCTGAATCGTCACGAGAGTGTGTTGAAATACCTACACATACTAACAAGATCTGAATTGCATTGCTAGAACTGGTTCTTACAGTTTTGAGAACGATAAATCCTTTAAAATGAGCTTTGTGTTCATAAAATGCTTCTAGTATGTTCTTTGATTGGTTGAAACTGAGACTTTCTGTGTAAACACTGTTACCTGCGTTTCTCTCTTGGCGTAGGATCGCTTTTCAAACCTTACGAAAGTCCTGGAACCCAATCTCTTGATTAGGCGCAGACTTGTAAAGTGTCACATCAGTTCTGGTTCATTCCTGGCCACGATAACATAAAGAAATAAAGCCTTGTGTTTGTTATTCGACCTGGCTGTTGTCCATTCCCTATGTGCATTAGGTATAAATAAAACAAATTGCCTGCTTTCTGTTCTAATAGGATTGACATATTGCTCTCGGGTTTCAGGATATGCTGTTAATCGCTGTCGTTTGAAGATCAAGTGTCTACTTTAAGAAATGAACAGCAGATACAGGAGAAAGGGGTACAGTGTCAGCTTACAGGCAAACGACCAAATTACAGTAATACAGAAGCCTAACAACAGGCTCTGATTGGCTGAGCTACAGCTAGTGTACTTCCCCCAGTCTGACTCACGACCAGGACATTTCCAATGCTGTATACAGTATACGACTTACATTTTCTGTATGTCATAATACTGTGTAGGAAATTCAGTAGGTATCTTCCTACTTTGCTTTGTTTTTCTCTCAGTGACTCAGCTTTTAGATTTTATGGAGTAGGTATGAAAGTATTAGTGTTTTGATGTTTAAATTACTGGCTATGACATATTGATTATGAGAAATAAGGGGTATCTTTAATCGTCAGCAACTCTATGCCACTTGTCCCAACTACAGAGTTTCTCTTGATGTTCCTTACATGTTGAAAGCTTTCATTACCCAAAGCAATCGACCTTCTATTCCAGTATCATCACCATCTTTCACCAAACTATCAGGCTACGCCAATTACATCACTCTCACTTCAACTTAGAGTGTATTATGTTCAATCCAGTGGCCTTTATAGGGCATTTTGTGTGATGTGTGATGTGAGATTGATAGACTGGCCAGTGACCCCTCATGATGTTTGCTCTGGTGTATAAAGCTTGAAAGGATAATAAGATATGATTCAGGATGCAGCGCTGCATCATGTACGAATGATTTACTGCTGTTTTCTTGGCCATGTCTGTCTAAGTCCCTGGTTGTGGATGTAGTGACAGTTAAATGAGATTTTATTATCATCCAGGGGATGCTTTTCAAATAATGCAGTCTTTAAAAACATGCATGGCAGCCTTTAAAAAAACTATAAAATAAGATGAATAATAATCAGAAGTACAAGGTGGATTCTCACAGATAGAATACATTTGGTGACTTGTTGCTTTTTTAAGGTGCATATCTCATTTTTATATATATACATATATATAAACTATTAACAAGATATCTCAATCTTCTGAACTGTACCCAACATTTAAAATGATACAGCATTTACTAATATTTCTAGTTACTAATTCTGTTTACCATAAATTTAAAGGAATAGTTCATCCAGAAATATCTCCAGGGAAAAATCTGTCTCTTCTGAATCAGGAGAAAATATATGTACAGATCAAGCACTGTTTACAAGTAAAAGCAGTCCAAAACAGTTCTAAACAAATATGTCAGTGGATATTGATGTGAAAGAACAACAGCGGATGGACTTTTTCACTCTATGAAGCATTATTATGGATTATGGACTTGAATGTCTTAATAATGGATTTCTTTCTTACAAACACTTTTTCAGAGTTTCAGAACCTACTTACTTTCCTATTAGCGGATAATACCTTATGATATTACCCAGTACCCAGAATTGCTTCTCTAAAGGTATTTTGCTAAGATCACATGAGCAGCTGGTGAAGGTCTTCCTGTTGGTCTTCCTGTTGTTGTTTTTTTTTTTCTTTGTGGCTATACCCATCTAATGAAGAAAAGCCTCAGTTATCGTAATGAAACCCATCCTACGGTCCCCTGGTGACTCATGATGGGTCATGGACTTTCCTGTGACAGTGAATAAGCCTCACCGTGATGTGTAGGTGCCCTTAGGTGAAGAAACATCCTCCTGTCATATCAACATATCAAGTTACCTGCTCATTATCACACAGAGCCATGGTGTTAACAAGTTGTGGCCCATCTAAACTGCAATCAGAGAAACTACAATGAATTCTCATGAAGCTCCATATCTGTGGAGACTTCTCATGTATGTGTTGCATGTGGAGGGTTGAAAAAATCTATGCATTTATTAACTGGGCTGAAGGATAAGAGAGAGGCTGCATCCATGAAAGGGGTTAATGAGATGTTTAATGCAATACTTTCTAATGGCCATTATAGGCTCTGCTTATTCTTCAGCAATGAACCATTACTGGCTTTTATCTCATGTGCCCAGAGAGCTTTGTAACCCTCTGCTTCCATTACCAATGCACCAGGATGCTTTGAATAAACTGCAACATATTCCACATAAAAATTTGCTTGTTGGTGTTAAACATGTGGGTCTCTGGATACCACACAGCTACTGCTGGTCAAGTGAAATAAAATTAAATACCTATCTCTCTCTGACTATGCATCATTTCTCTGAACGAAATTGTTGGTGATTATTTGACTAGCCCTTACTTGTGCAACAGTTAGGGTGCTGTAAGTGGTTGCTAGGACATTGCCATGTGGTCACAAAGGTGTTTTGAGAGTTTTTGCATGTGTGGTTGCTAAGATGATTTGAATGGTTTGAGTATTGCTCTGTGGTTACTAAGGTGTTCTGATTGGTTTAGACTAGAGCCGTATTTAATGTGTTCCGAATGGTTTAGAGTGTTTCTGTGTGGTTGCTAATATGTTCTGAGTGTTTTAGTGTGCTACCATGTGGTTGCTGATGTATTCTGAGTTGCTATGCTGTTAATGTGTTTTGAATTGTTAAGCATGTTGCTGTGTGGTTGTCAAGGTGTTTTGAATGGTTTGAGTGTTGCTGTGTGTTTACTAAGGTGTTCTGGGTGTTTTAGTGTGTTCATATGTGGCATCGAAGGTGTTCTAAAGGGTTTAGAGTGTTGCTGTGTGGTTGCTAAGGAGTCTTGAGTGGTTTAGAGTGTTGTTATAAGTTATTCTGAATGGTTTAGGGTGTTTTTGTGTTGTTGCTAAGGTGTCGTAAGTGTTTTAGTGCAAAGCCATGTGGTTGCTGAGGTGTTTTGAGTGGTTAGGCGTGTTGCTATGTGGTTGTAATAGCATGAATCTCTCCTCAACAAGCCGCATTATTTGAGGTATTAGTTATGTACTACTTTCTTTATGGTGCACTCACGTATATAATGCACAACTTATCTGAATTATGTCTACTACTTTAATTTTGTTTTTTTCAAACAGCTTGCAAACCTTATTTGCATAAGAACTCCAACTTCTGACAGCTTTATCAGTGATGTTGTTTGGTAAGTACTTCCAGCTCTTACATAAGATGTGTCAGCCCGGTTTGATTCATGTGGATGGATTGTCCCCCTGCAATGACACTGAGATTGGTTTTGATAACAGGGCCAGTGGAGCACGAGAAACAAAATGGACAATCACTGGCAAACCTAATGGAGTCTTGTACTTTATCACCTTCATAAAACACTCCGTTTCTCCTGTTCCCCACACGTACCCACACAATCCGCCAGGCTGTCATGCAAGGTTAGCGTAGGGTTATCGGCAATCATTATGGATTGGTTTGTAGTTCCTTGCATCCTGATTGGATGCCTGTGGTGCAACATGAGATTTTTCTCTTTTCTTGTGACTACGGCTGGTACAAGATACAGTATGTACTGTACAATCATCAATACTAGAAATTTTTACAGCCTCTGCTAATAACATGTCTAGCAAAGCCTTTTGTCTGAAAACATATTATAACGTATCCTAATATAAATATAATGAGCTGCAGTTGTATGGGTTTTTATTGACTTCCTCAAGCTTAAGCAAACACTGATCACACTGAATAATCACCTCAGTGTAGTGCAAAGTAGTGTTTCATATTAAGTATAATAATGGTTTAACATTTCATATTTACTGGTGTTGGAAAACAATCAGAAGTGTCATATTGGCGAGTTACAGGTGCCTTTTTTATAGTCATGAATGAAGACGCACTTCTTTCTTTCTTGCAGTCGGTTGCTTTAGCAGTCTGTTAACGTAATCAAACATTACAGAGCAGAGCTTTTATCTTTTTGGAGATTTTGTTTCTTGTAGCAGTATACTGTGATATTAGCTTTCTTTTATCCTGTTTTGTTTCCTGGTTTGTTTGTTTCTTATTCACTATTTAGATTTTGTGTTATATTTATGTTTGCTTCATATTTTCTGTTTGTTTTTTATTGATCTTGTCTTTTGTTTAATTTTGTTTCTACTCTGTTTTTGTTTCGCTTTGTCTTAAGCCAACAAAACAATTTTTTTTTATTTTTTATTTTTTTTATAAATCAATCATTGTTTTCTTTTCTCCACAAAGCTTCATCAGATTTCTATATCGTTGTGTGTCCCTAGGTCCTGATTTTTACTGAATATCTGATATCATCTCTGTGCAAGTTATTTATTTATTTATTTATTACTGCTGCAAAGGCCTATTACAGTGTCCACGTCCCTGTCTTGTTGCCATGCTCAGAATGAGTCATCAGTTTACCGCTGGCTGGCAAGCCTCCAGAATGTGCAAAACAAATAGACAAACCGGCCTTGTGAAATCTGCATTACTAATTCCTCTTATGCTGGTTTCTTAATTATGATGGGTTAGTGGGTGTGGTTAACAAGTGAATCTTTACAGCATTTATTACATGCATTTATTTGTGAAATGCATTTAGTTTCATCCATTGAGATTATTTAGGGATTAAATATAAACCAGTGCTGATAAAACCTAAATTTTGTTTCTAGCAACTTTTTTTTTTTTACACACACATGCACACATACACACACACACACACACACATATATATGTTTTGCTGTCAACGAGGAAACAAAACAATAAATGGGTTTAATAAATTGGCTTTTGTTTTGTTTTGTCATTGCATTACCAAACAACATTTTCTGTTGTTGTTTAGTTGTTTTTTACTTTTCTTTTCATGTTGGTTTTGTTTTGATTTTTGTTTTGTTTCATTTCATTTTGTTTTGCTTTTTGTTTTTCTTTTGTGTTAATAGACTATAATTCCCCCTCAAATATTTCATCTTAACTTGATATTTATCCAGGGTTATAATAGTTAACTAAAATTAAAACAAACATAAAAAAATGAAGTACTAAAATAACTAAAACTACATAAATTAAAACTAATAAATAAAATGTATAAAAACTACAACATATTTAAAAAGCAAAACTAATAAAATGACAAAAACACAAAATTAATAAAAACAGTGAAAGCAGAAAATATAAAAATAAAATCTAACTCAAAATATTGCTAAAAACTATAAAATTATACTAAAATGATACTAATACTACTACGAATACTAAAATATTTGACTCATGCTGTGTTGTATCTTCTCTCTCAGTAAATCAGTAGATTTAGAATACCATCACAGTACTGTGGTCTTCTCTGCTACGTTTCAAATGAACCATATTGTTTTATTCTCGTTTTATGAATAAAACAAATGAGCTCTGATTCAAAAGATGATCTAAGAAGATGTCAAGTCAAGTCACCTTTATATATATTACGCTTTTAACAATACAGATTGTGTCAAAGCAGCTTTACGGTATAAAAATAGGAAAATAGTGTGTCAATGCAAAAGGACAATAGTAAACACTCAATTTTTCAGTTAAAGCATCGTTGAATTCAGTGATGTCATCGCCCAGCTCAGTTCAGTTTAAATTGTATCTGCGCAATCAAGTCAATGATATCACTGTAAATGAAGTGTCCCCAACTAAGCAAACCAGAGGCAACAGCGGCAAGGAACTAAAACTACATCAGTGACTGAATGGAGAAAAAAAACTTTGGGAGAAAGCAGGCTCAGTCGGGGGGCCAGTTCTCCTCCAACCAGATGTCCATGAAGTCCAAAGAACAACGATGAACTGGAGTAACCAGTTTTCACTTTTTTTCTGCATTGCAGCTTGCATGGAAGATACCACGAGCTGGCTCCACATTTGGTTCCTATGGACTACACCAACGACCCTGATGTTAAAGTCCCTTTAGCTCTCATAGTCAACATGCCGGAACTGAAGGTAATGTTAACTATTCACTATAGAATTCCTCTTCCAGTTCACATACAACAGCATAAGGGGTGCAGAAATATGCTGGTGCTTTGTTTAAGCAACATGATGCTTGTGCAATGACCCTCTCTGCACTTTTAGTTTATATCAGATATAATAGACACTTGTTTTTATAGAACGAAATTGGTTTTTAATGGCCACATTGGCTGGGCTGTTTATATGACAAAGCACAAGCGGTGGGAGCGAGGGATATTACACCACTATGCTTTTGAAAGTTAACGCTCCATGAGATGGTGCCATTTCAGCAAATTATGTTAGCGCTTTAGATTTTTCATGGTTGTAAAGACTCATACACGTTTAATCGGACTAGAGTCTCTAGAGATCATTTATAGGATTAACCAATAGGAGCATTAGCATTATGTAATAATTATGTTATTTTATAGATGTAACACTTTATTAGCACCATTCCTGAGCTGGTTATAGTAAAACTATTTCATATTATCTCCTTTCAAAGATGATATTGACATTTTTTAACTCTTTAAATCTGTATCATATTTAATATGTAAATTTCAGAGGCCTCTAAATTATCAGTATGATCAAAACTTTGCTGAAAAACCTGTTTTTCAATATACTACATGCCCTCTTTCATCTGCTTTATAGTTTATGGGGTTTTTGTTTGTTTGTTTGTTTTTGCAATTAAAGGGACTTTTAGTATAATTGTAAACATCCCACTTCAGGTTGTGGCTCATATGTCTTTTTTCTGTGAAATCTTTACTGATTTTTGTGAAGTAAACATAAGAAAAACTTTTATATTCTTAGTAATTCAAGATGAACTCTTACTGGACTGAATCACCTTCCGTTTACTTGATTTTCCATACATCATTTTTAGAAAATCATGTTACGAAGTATCAAATATGATACAGTCATACTTTTCAGGAACATTTATTTGTTCATCTTTCAGTCATTATTGTATTGCACTGCATTATATGATTTCCCCCCCACAATAAAAATACAGAACTTTTATCATAAATCTATTCTTTTTTAATATCATCTTACTAAGACATATTATTGGGAGATAAAGAGTGACAACTAATATTTATATGTATTTTATGTAAGTAGTCTATTATACTGTTATAAAGATCTTATTGATTTACATTACAAGCTGTTCGATTTTCATCTTTCTTTTGGCCATATAAACATCAGCATCAGCACCAAATTGGATATTTTTGCTTAGTTTGAGCCTCTGAATAAAACTGACATGTTTTTTCCCCTCAGTGTATGAGCTCTATATTCTCACTATATCATACTTAATAGTCCACAAAAGCCTGATGTATCAAATATGATACTCAAAAAAGCACAATTTTAAATTTCTTTTTTATATTTGTTCTAAAGGTTCAATAAACTGTTCAATAAAAAAAAATATGTTTCTGACTGCAATTTTATATGACAAGCTTTACAGGGTTAAAGAAAAAGTTCAGTCAAGCCGAGGATTTATTATTACAGTCATATCGCTGATCCAATCTCACCTTTCCTTATTAATTCCGACCCAACCCTCAGTCAGTCAAAATTTGTCGGATGTTACAGTTCCAGATTCAGAATGAGCCCCATTATGTCCCTCTTGCTGGAGACATATTTTTACCACCCTTTAAAGCCGTCAGATGGATGAAGGAGCTATAAACCCAACCCTAGGAGGTGGATGATACTGATGGAGAGCACTCAAGCTGGGATTGATGAGGCTACGACAGCTTCCAGTTTGCAAAGATCCTCTCAGCCTTCATAAACATAAATCTCTGCCCCCTTCAGTCTGGTAATTAGCCTTTTTGTGCAAAAGTGGAGTGATTTAACACATCAGAGCATTAGAGGGCTGTTTACGTGACATCTGCCAGTACAAACGCCGTAAGTTTTTTTTTTTTTTTTTTTTTTTTTTTAATTACTCATGGATGGATGTTTTCTATGACGTTACCCATAAGGCAATCTAATCAAATTTTCCTCAATTTGAATGAATTCAATTAATGAAATCATTAATCCAATTACTAACTTGTTTGGTTGCATGTAAATTGGCTCATGCTTAGGACTTGAACGAACCCCTAACCTGCAGTAACATATTTAGAACTGTTTGTGCTACTAACATAACTTAAACCTCAAATCCTATGTGTAATATTTGCTATTTTGACCTTGCGGATAGTAAAACGGGCACAAAAATATCACTTGGGATGGTTGTATTTATAATTATGCACAGGATGGTAAGTGTTTAAAGCAGAACTGAGACATCAGGGTTGATCCTGATCTGCTGTATTCATGTTACTGTTCCCAGAGCTGTTGAGTCAGCTAGTAGCACGGGGCATAAAAATTCCTTTAGGCCAATAGCCAGTAAGAACTATATGGGCGCCAGTTTGAGGAGTCAGCCTTTCTACATTTTATACATGACTCACTCAGCAAAACTCCCTCTGCTGCACACGTGCTTATGTCCAGCCACACATTTGTACTCAATGTCCCGGCCTAGACACAATCTGCAAATGTTTTCTGCATCTACTTTGATTTTTAAGGGAAAATATATTAATTAATTAATAGTTTGTAAAATATTTCAAATAATAGCATGGTATTACATGGTTTCCATGGTATTTTTACGGTGACACCATTTGACCTTTTTTCTTGTTCTGTAAAATTAAAAAACACAGATTTCCATGCAAATATCCAGATAAATTTTGCGCAGTGTTGTTACTGTTAACTAAAACTATTGCAGTCATTGAAATTAAGCTGAAATAAAATAGATGAAAAAGTTAAGTTGAAGTACTGAATATATTAAAACTAAAATCAAAATTTGAATTGATTTTTTTTCAAAAAGAAAAACTAATAAAAATGACAAAAGCACATAACAAATTTGCTAAAACTTAATTATTAAAATATATCAAAATATTACTAAATACAAAATTCTGTCGTGAAACTAGATGGTGCAGGCCGATAAGTTCTCAATCTGACATAATGACATCATTGTTGACATGGCGCAGCTGATTGATTCTTTTCGTATCAGCAGCCAATGAGCTTGCTGCTCAACTTTTAAATACTCAGATAGTGCTTACTGTAGCCATTGCAGCACGCTTCAGAAACCCTCCACCTTCCCCAGCTCCACCTGTATAGATCTGCGACAGGGTGATTTCATGTATGTTGTACAGTATATGGGGGTTATTTCATATATGTTATATGTGCAGCAGTATGTCTGTAGATGTATTGGCAGTAGAATGTCTCAGTACTTGCTCTGCCACAGGAGAAGCAGCATAGCAGATCTATTCCACCAAGACCAAAGACATTAACACTGCCATGTATATGACCATGCTAAACTCCCCAAGAGATGTCATGACAGAAATACTATAATAGTAAATAGATCATACTAAAATTACACTGATGTTGCAGCCTATCTAGTTCTTTTTATAGTATAAACCTAATAAAACATTCAATTTCTGTTTTCTAGGAGAATCCATTCAGGAATCGTATTGTGGAATCGTTTTCTGAAGACGGCCAGGGAAACCTCAGCTTCAACGACTTTGTAGACATGTTTTCGGTTCTCAGCGAAATGGCTCCCAGAGAACTGAAAGCCATTTATGCTTTTAAAATATATGGTAAAAGTTTTTTTTTTTATTGATTCATGTACAGTCCACAATAACAAATTTTTTTTTTTTTTTTTTACAATGTGATTGTCACAATGCACAGTTTTAGGGGATGTAATAAATATTTATATTGCAACTTTAATAAATGATGCAGCAACTTTAAACCATGAACGCCTTTTGTGGTTAATTCTTATCCTCTTGTTTTGTTCTTAGACTTTAATGTGGATAATTACATCTGCAAGGAGGACTTAGAAAAGACTCTAAACAGGTTAACGAAGGAGGAGCTAACACCAGAGGAGGTTAATCTGGTGTGTGAGAAGGCCATTGAGGAGGCCGACCTAGATGGAGACAACAAGCTCTCCTTTGCCGACTTTGAGAACATGATCTCCAGGGCTCCTGACTTTTTAAGGTAAGAGCAATGGATATGGTAAAGTGACTTATTTCCTCATATGTATTCTAATCAGAGTTCAGTTTTGCTGTTATTACTATAAATTATACTAACCAAGATGGTGGAGAATGCGGGCAAAATTCTCATTATAAATATTAAATTCATCACTGACATATACTGAATAAAACAGTCAAATCTAATTCAAAAATGACAATTTAATGTTTGTTAGAGTACTGTGGTGTTAGCTTAGCAACATGGTAACATCAAACTCACTGACTATTGTAGAATCTATTGAATCTATTAAAGTGAATTGCGTGTTGAGTCTACACTATTTGTATAATGTATAGATTTGCTGCTTATGTAGATTTTTCCAAATCTTGTTGTTTATGATCTTTTTTTTTTGATTTAGAACAGTGCCTTAGCATAATGCCTGTTGCTTATGTACTTACTAGATTGTACTCACTAGATGTGCACACTAATGATGCTCATCATCTTAGTTGGAGTTAATGTGTTCATATCAGACATATTCTGAGTCCTTATCAGTGTAAAGCCAGGTATGCTAGTTGCTAAGATTCTGGTTAGGTCTTTACTCTGGAGGCACAC
Organism: Cyprinus carpio; assembly: GCF_018340385.1. Classification (NCBI taxonomy): domain Eukaryota; kingdom Metazoa; phylum Chordata; class Actinopteri; order Cypriniformes; family Cyprinidae; genus Cyprinus; species Cyprinus carpio. The sequence continues at coordinate 12,323,819 of NC_056596.1, read as the reverse complement.
CAATTTGGCTGCAGTGCGCTTAAATATGCTTTATGGGGCAAGAGTTCTTCTGCTTGGCTTTTACAGGCCTTTCTGGACTGCACAGCTGTGCCTCACTGACCACATGATTGAGAGGGTCAGGAACGTTTTGTACCATCATTTGGAGACCTAGATGCCAAACAAATCTATGATTGCTTTCATCAGCTTTCAGTCAAATAGAGAATTACTTTCTTGAACACTCATAGAAAGATATCGTGGAAGGGATTTATGCCCTTATCATTCTGCTGACTGTACTGTACTTTTGTGTTACTTAAAGGTGAAGTGTGTCATTTCTGCACTAATGAATTACAAAAAACAACAGTGCTTGTATGACTCAGCAATTTACCACTTTAACGGGACCTTGTACCCCTAAATCAGATCTCATAGACTCATTCATTATATATATATATATATATATATATATATATATATTGTTATATTTATTACAGGGTTTGTGAATACACGGTGCTACAAGAGACACATTTAATTGCGTTTCAGTTTGTTTTAATGTGTTATGCTTCTTACCTCAAATAATTAATTAAAGTGCTGTTGCATAATCACTGAGTGGCCAATTCACTAAAGACTTAAGCCACTTTTGCACATGGTATTTCAACACAAAAACCTGTGTCTTATTTACTATCCACTCACAGTCCAGCTTAGCCAGGTGCTAAATGCTGTAAAATCTGTATGCCACCCAGAAGTTTGGGAGCAATGGCTGTTGAAAATGGCTGTTTTGCATCACATGAATAAATTACATTCTAAAATATATTACAATAGAAAACTGTTGCTTTAAATTGTATTAAAATTTTACGATATTACATACATATTTTACTATACTTTTGATCAAATAAATGCAGCCTTGGTGAACAAAAGAGACTTAATACAAAAATATTTTTAAAAACCTTAAAACGACCTTAAAACTTTGAATGGTAGTAAACAAGCTATATATACACAATATTTGGCCATTTTTGTGCCAGTACCTGATGATGCAAGTTTCTTTATTGAATGAGGTGTGATTGAAAAAAACCTAGAAAACATAGAGAAACCAATAGGCACAAATCTAAATGTAAATTCCTCCCTCACTGGCTATGTCTACATAGACACTTTTTATTTCAGTCGTAATGAAATCATTCTGATTAATGAATCCTGTTTTAAACGGTCAATTTAAATAAGTTATACTTTATTGTCCTTCACAGGAAATTCTCTTGGACTCAAAAGCTGCATTAGTACACAACAGCTACACAATAGCAACAACAACATTATTAAGTAAAAAAAATAAAATAAATGACAGTAAAGGGTGACATGCTGTAAAAACGGTCCTTTTAAGAGAATGACACAGCACTTCCCCCGAATGGCACATGCACAGCTGCTTAATGTCTGTTGTTGAAAATGTATGACAAAGGTTTGGAACTCTTTCTGCTATCTGGTGGAATTCCAAATTCATTTTAGAATCAATTTTATTATCAAAATGCCATCTGCTCCTCATTCTGGTTCTTCATACTTTTTAATATCACTTTGCTCAATTTTTATCGGTTACCGGTGAGACAGCAAGAATCGACTTGCATGCTGAAGACTATAAGACGCAAATCCTAAAAAATATATCTTGGGCTTGTCACTTTTTTGGACTAAGAAATGATGCGGTCACTTTAGGGACATGAAAGGGCGTAATTTGATTTTGACTGCTCCTTAGTCTAATATGCTGTTTCTCTCTTTGTTGTCTTTCTGTACTGCAGCACCTTCCATATACGAATCTAAAATGGATTCAGTGGAGGACACCAATGCTGATGTTCCTTGATCAGACAAGTCCACATCGGAGGATAAATGTCTACTGTTGTTTTCCTTTCATTTTTGGAAGCACACTTGACAGGATTACAGACGAATGCATGGCTGTTTCTTCACCAATGAAAAGTTTGGATCAGAAATACCTTTTGTTTTCAGAGAGAGGAAATGGAAGATTAAGGCCTTTTGTGGGTTTGACCCACACACCTCGTCCTGGAGTAAAACTAATGCGGATGTAAACCACTTTTATGGGCTTCTACCAATGTCTGTGGCACATTGGACACAAATTTAACTCACTCTCACACTTTTAAAACTCTAATTTGGGATCAAATAAATCATGGGACGATTTTCATTCAGGAAGGGACAAACAAACTGGACAAGAGAGTGAGAGAGAGGGCCACAAGCACATTATTGGTATCAGCACCACTGAAACAGTTTTTTTTTTCTACAGCTATGCAATCTTTCTCTATAAAATGCATGAATTAGATTACATTCCCCACCTTTTCCTGTTTCCTAATGTCCCTACAGCTTCACCATTTCACAAACTAAATGCTTATAGAACTGGAGCATGACGACAATCATATCTAAATGTTCTCCAGTTGAATGAAGGGCTCTGTCATCATATGTTCTCTAATTGTCTTTGTCATTTACTCTCCATGTATTCGTCCCGCCCGCTGATCCCTCTATCCCTTCTGTCCTAACTTGAGGTGTTAGCGTCAAAATGTCTCTTACCTTTTTTTCAGTATTTGATGTAATAGAGGGCATTTGACTTTTAATAAAGATTTTCTGTCAATTGTTGACTGTGTGCATCTATTGATATTTGAGGTTAATGCTTGAATTTGGTAACAACATATATTATTTAAAGGGACAGTTCGCCCAAAAATTCCGTCATCATTTATCCACTCTCATGTCATTTCAAACCTTTATCATATTCTTTCTGCCGTGGAACACAAAAGGAGAAATTACGTAGAATGTTCATGCCACTCTATTCCAAAAAAAATTATGACGCTATTAGTGGATCATTTTGACATCTGCCGTAGCTCTTAAATCTTGTTTGTGCCCCATTTTGAGAATTAAAGGGATAGTTGATTTTGTTTATACAAATGCATCATTTACGCACATTGTTGCATATTTGAATATAATTTTAGCCAGACCCCAGTCGTAGCTCTGGTTGTTTCCTTCTCCTCCTATTTCAATACTTGAATATAATTTTAGCCAGACCCCAGTCGTAGCTCTGGTTGTTTCTTTGTCCTCTTCTTGTTCTAGTTCAAGCCCCATGCAGCTGTGAACCAGCCTTAGCTATAAAGATGGACCGACAATGATTCTTCAGCCTATCCTGTCGTATTCCACTTTAATGGCTCTTTAAGCTGAATGAGATAGTTAGGAGCAGCGCTGCCTCAGCACTCGTGTGATTATACACAGCACGCTTTGAGCCCGGTAAATCTCTACCCAGAGATGCACAGAACTGTCCTTGGCCATATTAGTTCAGCTGATGATTTACTGGGTCAGACACTTTCTGTCCTTTTAGGAGGGTCCAACACCATTTCAAATGCATTACATTGTTTATGCAAGGAGATATGGCTTAAAATGTAAATGTGTTGTGCTTTGTTTTGGGGGATTTTTTTAATTTTTTATTACACTTTGGCTTGCCAGGGGATTACTATTTGGTTGCCAGAATATTGTGGGAGTTTGCTATGGTATTGCTATTTGGATGCTAGGCTGTTTTGGATGGTTGCTAGGCCAGAGTCCCACCTGAAGTCAGTATAAATGAATATGAAGTCATATATTGTTTCACAATTTGAGTTGAATTACTGAAATGAACTTTTTCACGACATTTTAATTTATTGAGATGCACACACACACACACACACACACACACACACACACACACACACACACACACACACACACACACAAACACACACACATTATGACTACCTCATAATTATGAGATTAAAAAGTACATTTTTTGTCATAATGTGTATCTCATAATTGTAACTTTATCTCACAATTGTGACATGTTACAATTGACTTTTTATCTCCATTTTTGTCATAATTGTTTTATCATAATTTTTGCTTATATCATAATGACTTTTATCTCATAATTTCAATTTTGTCGTTATTGACATTAACTCATAATTTTGACTAGACATACTTATGTCACTTTACTGTGACTTCATTGTCGTCACTGACTTTTGATCTCATAATTTCAACTTTGTCATCATTGACATGTCATCTTGATCATCTTGACTTGACATTGGTCATAACTATCTCATAATTGTTTTTGTCATAATTTCAACTTTTTGTCATAAAATTACTTTTTATCTCATAATTTCAACTTTGTTGTTATTGATTCGTTGTCTTTATATCATAATTATGACTTTATCTCAGAATTGTTTTTTTTAATATAAAAACATCTCATACTATAAGTCTAGGGAACTGAACCCATTTTACCATCCTCTGGGGGATATCTGAATGCTTTTAAAGATTATAGATGAACTTTCCTCAATAAACCATACAGTTTAGAGTTGAGCTGTTTTGTTGAACATTATTTAACATACATAATTCGAAAATTTGCTGTTTTGTTTTGTCCATACAATGAAAGTCAGTGGGGTCAGGGTGAATAAATGAAGGCAGAATTTTCATTTTGGGTTGAGCAATCCCTTTAAATGCTAAAAAGTATCCATTATCTGAAATGGTATGGTGTCTCAGATTGTTTTCTTCATTAGACAGGTATTTTGACACATACCAGAAACAATTAAAATGGACTTTAAAATAAATACAAATGCACTTAGACCTTTGTTAATGGTCGAAAGGTCCCATTTGCTAGGCTAATGTAAACCATGAAAATGCTTCTCAGACATAAAACAAGGCATGGCTGGATGAATTGGTGAGGGACTGTTTTGGTGATATCACAGCAGTGTGCAGTCATTAGGGATAACGCCGCCTGCACTAATATGCAGTTAATTCCTCATCCTGTAACCTCCAACTCTCTTTATGAGGTCTGTATTAAAAACTCCAATGTGATGTAAGTGCTGATGATGCGCCTCCGTTAATTACGCCTCTCACCCTGAGCATCTGCTGATTTAGATGTGCTTCTGTTCTAGTCTGATACAGCCACTCAGGCTCCTGACAGTAATGTAGGCATTAGAGCATTGATTTTTCTGGGCGCAGGGCATAAAATGGGACGTCGGTGACTCACACATGCGCAGTGGTTCATGCACACACTCGCTGTGCTGGCCTTGGCTGCCCACTAATCTACTTAGCCCACTGATGATTGCCAGTATGGCATCCCAAGAGTTTCAAAACAATCAATTTTGGTGTTTTTTAGGAGTCAGTTCGATAACAAAGGCAAGGTTTATATCAGTATTACTGGATGTGTTCAAGTTATGGCTTTTTTTGTCAGGCAAATGTGGTATGCTAATCTGCTGATCAATAACGATAAACAAGGAAACACAATACCTTCATTTGAGTCTGTAAACACAACATCCTAAGTTTTACAAAATGCTTTTACATCCAATTTTGGAGCTTTACCATTAGTATTAGCATTCCAAATGTCTATTTTGCCACTGTAGATATATGCTAACATTATTTAGCATAGTAGCATGTGTTTTTGGATAAGTGGGTTTAACTGAAATCGCCCTTTCATTACCTGTTCCCTATACTAGTCCATTAATGTAGTCCACAGTGACTGAAAATGAAATTTGGAAACTTGTTTGTATAAACCTTAATTAAACAATTGATGACCATTTCATTAAATCAAGGCTTTTTTACACCAAGGATGATAACAATAAAGATATATAACTATATAAAGATAGTTTTAAATGATTGTGACAGAGGAACGATATCATTGAAATCACTTTCAGAACAATGTTTTCCAACTGATGATAGAAACATTGGCAGCCAATCAGAATCCATCCAACTTTAAAAAGCTCGAGTGTTTAAAGTGGCAGACGACAAAACAGAACATTAACATTCATTGGTTATTGTTATCTTTATAGTTATCACTTTAGTGTAAACAGGTCTTTACTATACATCTGTATGATTCCATATGGACACCATCTACTGCCGAAATGTAGGAATTCATTCGGCGCAACCCTCATGGTGAATTATGGGTATTCTCAAACCATTGAGTCTAAATTGGATGTTATTGCCCTGATTTGTGTGATTGAATTATGGCATACTTTAATCGCCATGTTGACCTACAGTTGCGTTGCTTTATTGCCATTCACATCTCTTCTCCCATGGCCTCATGGGGTATTAAAGTGTCCATTGGATGTGAATTTCATAAAGTCAGTGGAAGTAGTAGATTTTCCAGGTACTACAAATTCACACATACTAATCTTTCACATACTGCTTTTCACCTCCTATTTAGTAGGGGAGTATGCATATTTGGCTACAAGGTTTAACTGGTTAGCTTAGCCACATTAGCTTTGCTGGATGCTATTCATCATACACACAGTGGTACAGAGGACACATTTTGTAGACCATCTCTCGTCTGCCTGCCTAAATCTGCCTGAAGTTCTGCTGTCTGTGTGATGACTCTCTTATTTACGATTTCTGCTGCCCACAAAAACCAGATCAGTCACTGCTGGCAGCTTTATTGTCCCCTTTTACATGAAGATATTGTCCGACACCATTTGGTACCTTGAGTTTGTGCCTAAGCATGCAAATCACAGTCCTGCTTCTCCAAGGAGTCAGAAAGGCCGCTATAAATTTTTTTCCAGACATAAATCACAAGTGAGGATATCACCTCTACTCTCTGAAGGGAGTCAGGAAGTTTGTTTGCGATGTGTGTAAATTTCTAGGGAAAAAATAATTAATGTGTAGTTTTGCCTGATTACTATGATCTAGTCCTATCCAGCTATCCATACAGTTATGTGTATATACTATATACACAATTTGGCTTTTTTAAAAATAAATAATCTGAGCTAACAGAAGCAGAACACTAATATTCTTTGGTTGTCCTTTGCTGACCAGTAACAGTTGTTTTATTTTGCCCAATCTTATTGTTCTACAGGACGTGACATACAATAGCTAGCAGTGTTGTCGAGACAAGCTCATTTGAGTCTGAAAACAAGATGGTTCTAGCTCGTCTTAGCTGATCATTATTTGTTGCTAATAGCTTAGCAAGCACCATTAATGAGTAAATGGAAAGCTAAATCTATTTACAGATAATATGATTCACCTTGGTCATGTCATGAGCATTAGTTGGTTGTCAATAGCTTAGCAAGCATCATTTATGAATAAACAGAAAGCTAGCATTTTCTGTGACTCACCAGTGATGCTATGAGTCTTGCTTTTTGTCAATAGCTTAGCAAGCATCATTAATGAATAAACAGAAAGCTCCATTTACATCTGCAAGAGGTATTTTTGAGTGTTTGCAATACAGCTATAGGGCCTGTTATATTAATGAATAAACAGGAAGCTAAGCAGTTTACAGATAATGTGACTCATCTAAGTCATGTTATGAGTATAAGCTGGTTGTTAATAGCTTAGAAAGCAACATTAATGAATAAGTAGATTATATAATATAACATAGTGTGTATGGTCTCTTCCACCCTCAATACCACGACTGAGGTGAGACCCTTGAGGAAGACACCGAACCCCCAACTGCTCCCTGGGCACCGCAGAAATATGGCTCACCACTGCTCTTTCATTTTGTATGTTTAAATCCAAGCTAACGTGTGTGCGTGCGCGCACACACTACTCACTGTGTGTGTGCACTTGGATGGGTTAATGCAGAGCACAGATTCAGAGTATGGGTCACCATACTTGGACACATGTCACTTCAGTTCACTTCATGTTTGTATTAAGTACTCAGTGCACAGATGTTGTACTCTGCTAGAATTGTTAGCTGCTAGTGGTAGCTATTTAGCCTACAAACGAATCATGATTTTAATGTTGAATTCTGTTTTAAATAGTATTTATTTATGTGTGTGAAGTGTTTCTGCTGGAAATCTGTCATTCAACATTATTAATATTCAGTGAAAGACCATAAAAGCAGGACACACAATGACATCATTTGTTTTAATGGTTCCAAAAGTTGTACTGAGTCTCGTAAAGACAGATATGCACCTTCACAGATGGTCTCTGTTACTAAAGTAGACTGTAAAGTTTAACAGCTTAATTCCCACTCTGTGTATTAATAATTATGTTCACGGTCAATAAAGTTGAGATGAAACAAGAATTGTTGTACAGTATCAAGAAAATATGATAAAGGATTTGCAAATCTTAAAGTCACCTAAAATGACACAGGCTGACTATTCAAAATATAATAATTTTATTACATATCATATACATAAAATTCCTTTTCTTAAAAGAAAAGTTCCGATAAACTACTGTGATTCTAGTTTACATCACGAAAAAGATACTCAAGATATTTTTATTAAGTTAATAAATATTTTTTAACACATACAATTATTTTAAAAGTAACACATTAAATATTTCACAAATAGATGGTGGAAACAAAAAGGTTGTACTATTCTAATATTCAAAAATCAGAAATAGCTTCAGTGGATGGAAGTAGATTTTGTTAACTGTTCTTCATTAGTGTAATGTTATGATTCACGTCAGTGATGATGTTCATCTGAGGAGGTTATTTCTTCCAATATTCGGGGGACAGCCATTTCCATTTCTCAGTCTGTATGAAACAACACGCAGGTTATTAAAATCATTATCAGATAACCTCATAATCATCACAGTGTTTCTTAATATTAAATATTATGTTCCACTAAGAAACATTATGGAAACATTAACGTGTTTATGCCGAGCAATTTTCCATATATGACATCAACACTCACCTTGAGGGGCCGGGCAGATAAAATCTGCTTGGGTTTTAAGTCTGCTAGCGTTTCATAGGTGTTAGTGTGTGATGTCTCCTCTGCTCTCGCTGTAGACCGTGAGTCGGGAATCTGCTCGTATGTGTCGTCAACCCGAAAGTGATTTGGGACGGGTTCAAGAGGCACCTCGGCATACATAGCATTGCTTTCCTGCACATTGACTTTTGACATTCTGGTTCCTGCCATGTTTTGGTTGCCATGTGTTCCGGCTAATTGATAAACAGACGAATTACATAGTACTTCCAGGCTGTTGCTAAACCCTGGATTGCTGAGCTGTTCTCTCTGCATGTGGGAAGAGAGTTGAGGTTGGCTTTTTCTATTAAAGTGTCCTTCTACTTCACTGTTGTCATCCAGGAATGGCAGGGATTGGCTTCTGCAGTTTGGCACTAGGAGCTCAGAGTAAATGGTTCCTTGGTTTGCGGCGGGACCTTTCTGTAGCCTCGGGGCTCGGGGTTCCCCTCGAGAAGCTGTAAGTGAAATGTCATTGCCCTCTGTGGGCATTCTGGCCTTTTCTTTGGGCTTCTGCAGGTCTACTGCTGTGTACAGGACATTTTCTGCGCTGGCATTTCCTTCTAAGGAGGCGGCTTTCAGAGGAGGGCATTTTCTTGGCACTGGCGGCACTGCCTGTGGAAAGCAATCATAATTATCCAGATGTGAAACCATATTCAGACGTTTAAATGAAGTGTTAAATAAATGAAGTATGCATAGAAAAATAAATAAATAAATAAATAAATTAAATTAAACACACAATAATTTCTAATTGAATTTAAATTAAATGGCAAATGTGACATACGGGTGTGTTTCTGTGTCCTTTGGGCGGCAGGGCAGGAGGTTGCAGTGTCTCGTGAGTTTTATAGCCCTGATCGTCCCAAATATGCTTTACAGCTTTAACACTCACTCCTGGCTTCTCCCTCAGGTCAAAATTAATCACATCATACAGCTCGCTTGTGGACGACTGCAACACAACAGCACATTCAAGATCAGATATGCACAGAAAAAAATTATATAAATAAATGATATGTTTGCCTCAGCAGTTATTTAAGGAGGGACAGATAAAATAAAATAAATATAAGCATACTACTCACTAACCAAGGATGCATTTATTTATTTAAAAAAACAAAATATTGTGACATTTTTTTATAATTCCGTTTGATTATACATTATAAAATGTCATTAATTCCTGTGATGCAGATTTATTATTATTATCAATGTTGAAAACAGTTGCTGCTTAATATTTTGCGGAACCGGTGATTTATTTTTCAGGATTCTTTGATGAACAGAATGTGCTGAAGAACAGCATTTATTTGAAATAGAAATATTTTGTAACATTATAAATGTCTTTACTGTCGCTTTTGATCAGTTTAATGCATACTTGCTATATAAAATGATTCCATAAACAATAATGATTATTATAAGTTCACCTCAAAACATGACATTGTCAGATATTCTCCAAACGGTTCAATGGGTCTGGTCTTGTAATATTCGATGAGGCTGGTGAGAGTATCGTGCATCTCTGTGTCGCCCGTCACAATAAAACGGCCATCTTTATTCTGATTGATGACAAAGTGCCGACATCGATCACGACCTCTGTAAAACAATTATTTACACAGTTAAAATGAATTTAAAAATACAGTATATTCAGTTAAATAATATTTGTAAACATTTTTAAATCCTTTAAAGGATTATTTACATTAAGCTAAAGATTAACCCCAGAAATAGCTGATATTCAACCAGAATTTTGCATTTTGAAAGTTTCCTCCTGTGCATAAAGGAAATGCAAATATCTGGGTCATTTGTGAAAAAAGAAAAAAAAATACAATGCTAAATGGTACTCCAGCAAATTACCAATGGCTTTTGCAGCCCTTGTTTTGTTTCTAAGTGTGAAGACACACTCACTTATATGACAGAATGTATCCAGTGGCTTTATCACTGAGCCGAATGAGGAAACAGCCCAGTTCCTTGTCTTTCAGATGCTCCTCTGCATCCCTGTGAAACACAAAACCACAGGGAATTATGAAAGCCGCCCAGCTTTGAATACTGCTTACATAAAAAGATTATGAAACAAAAAACTACACATATAACACTTCCGAAACTTAAAAACTTGTGATTCACTCTCAAAAATGAAGGTTCCAAAAGGGGGTTTTCACAAGCAATGCCATGGAAAAACCATTTAAAAAATCTGAAGAACCTTTTTCTAGGTTCCATGGATGTTAAAAGTTCCTCATGGAACCAGATGCCAATATGAACCTTTGTTTTTAAGAGGCTTTCGATTTAAATAGGTGCTTTCTGAAATAAACAAGCACCTAAAATGAGTTTTTCTCAGAAGAGATAGCATATTATGCTTTAAAAAGTTAAATAAGGCTGTTGTAGCATCACATAACAGATAGCATCGCTTAAAAAAAACATCTATTGCCCAGAAACGCTTCTTACTTTCTGCTGATAAATCCTTGAAACCATTCTGGGAAGTTGCCGTTGTGGAGAATTAGAGGTGCCTGGGTCTCTGTAAACCATTTGAGGGCCAGTTCCCTCAGTCTGCTCTCAGTGCTTTCCTGGACGTCTCCTTCAGGCTGGCTGTGGTCCATTCTCACACGCTCCTGTGTCAATACAGAAAGGCAGATGAGACAATGCACTGGACGGCCAATGCCACCAGCTTTGACACTGCAGGTCCGCACCGACAGCCTCATTTGCCTATTTTCCCGGCGACGTCATAAAACACCCGCGGCTGTTTCAACAGAGCCATTGTTCTTGTTTATCATGCCAGAGCCGAGTCAGTTTGACATGGTTACATTTTACTGGCAGCAGGTACATTTCTCAGGGTAAGCGAAACAGCCTGAGGTCATGTAAATTTCCAATGAATTTTGTGTATCTCTACATATGTGCTTGCCAACCCACTTTTACTGTAATTTTAGATGATCTCGGAAGTTTAAAACAGATCATATTACATGCAGTACAGTTTCGTAAAAATAGATGATCTGTGTGAACCAGATGAGAAATGACTTAATGCATCCAGTAAAAGTCACCTTGACTAATGGATTCCATTGCAGTGACATTTAGGCATGCTTTAAGTGTCCAAATTCCATACCTTTAAGCGAAACATCAGGCAGGAGTGGAACCTGTGAGGTTTGGGCCTCCTCTGGTCCATCGGATGTGTTCTTGTGAGGTAGTTAAGCTGCGATTTAGAGCTGTACTGTCTTTTGCAGTGTCCGCTGGTCCATAGAGATCCTGTGTAAATGGACAAAATATAAAACTATCAGCTCACTTCACTTTTTTTATAGGTTTTTTTTTCTATTTGTTTCTTTTTTTATTGGTAAGATTCATTAAATATTTAAAAAAGACATTTATACAAAATGTATTGTTCCCTTTGTCTTCTTTGTTTATTTTTTAATTTTCTTCTTATTGATTGATTGACTGATTGAGTTACTGATGTTTGCTTTTTAAACATTTAATTGATATTTTAAGACGTCCATAGAAAATTACTCAATGACAGAATAGCAGGTTATTTTTTCTTTTTCTTATTTATGTAGGTGTTTATATTTATACGTTAAATTATTGAATTTAAATATTTTTGTGTACATGCATTAAATTGTTTATATACTTAAAGTTATGTGGAACATTTTTTGTAGTACTTTTGAGTGTTTTTTTTCCCCCAGTGTTTTTAGAATTTTTGTTTATCCATTTATTTAATGCTTAGATTTTTACTATGCATTTTTATGTACTTTTATTTATGTGAAGCATTTTTTAGTATTTTTACTACCCTTAACTTACATACTTATTTGTTTGTTTGTTAAAATTGTATGTGCCTAAACTTGTGTGAATTATTTTCAGTATCTTTATTTATTATGTATTTATTTAATGTTTAAAATAAATTAAATAATACATTTTTATGTAAAGTTATGTGAATTATTTTAGGTTTGTTTGTGATTAAATTAAATTAAATTAAATGAATGTAGAACTTTTTTGTCCTTTTTGTATCTTTAATTTCACACTACACGATTTATTGCTATATTCACAAGCAAGGTGAACTAATATTAAACATAGTATCATACCTAAATAATTCATTAAATAAAATGTAGATAAAAAATCCTTTAAACCATCATACAGTCTAAGACATAGAAAGCCATACATACCTGTTGGTGTGCGTTGATCCATGCAGTGTGATTTGAGTGTCATGTTGCTCAAGATTAAAAGTGTCCTCAGCCTCTCACACGGCTGATATAGTTCTGAAGAGCAGGAGGATGTTCTGAAGGTGTCTTGGCTGTTATATCTCACTGACATTCACCTCACAAATTGTTCCACACAGAGTTTGGAAAAACAGAGTGTTATAGAGAGGGTAAGACACTAAGCTCACATATCAAATACAAATCAAAGCACGAAAGAAAAAAACAAAAAAAACATCAAAAATATCACACATAACAAATCTTACAAAACCCTGAACAGAAATGGAACACACAGAGGAAAGAAATGTGGTCTCACTGCACACACACACATACACTTTCTATTTGTATGGTGGGTTATATACTTGCAGGAAGTCATGTAAACTTCAAGAAGCTGCATAGTGGCAAATGTAATTTATTTGCATACTTATCTATATATCTATATCTATATCTATATCTATATATATATATATATATATATATATATATATATATATATATATTCACATAACTATTTATGTAAATATAAATGAATTTTCATACTTCAGCCACACTTGAAAATTAACAAAATTAATATAATATAATGAATTACAATAAAAACAAATTAAATATATTTTATTGTTCTGTAACATTTATTAATTTATAGTTTTAATAGTATATTCAATACATTTTATATAGATTTAAATGCATTTCTATAATACAATTATTTATAATACAATAAAATAAATAGATTATCACACTATTTATGGTTGAAAAGACTACATAAAATATTCTAATCAGTTTTTGAAATCAGTGTCACCAGTGGCATCATGCAGGTACAGAGGTGTCAGTGTGGCAGCACAGGATCAGTAACTGAGTCATCAGGGTTAAAATGTGTGTACTGTAGCGCTGTGGTTTTTGCCCAGGCTGGTGATCTGCTCTCCCCACCCCTCACACGTGGGACAACAGCCTCCTCAGAAACAGTGTGTTTCACGCTGGTGGACAGGGTTTTCCTGAGACCTTCCATGCAGTGTCTCTGCAGCGGCTTCATCATTACAGAGTGGTACTCTACTGTATATCAGTGGTTTGATCTGTCATAGTTTAGGGACTGTACTCGTTTTCCTTATTTGGTGTTGGTGAATCACTTACGTTAACATATAAACAACAATACGGTAGGGGACAGTTCACACAAAAATGAAAATTCTGTCACCCTTGTATCATTTCAACCCCAATCTTTTCTCTTCCATGAGGCACAAAAGCCTTTCGTTTTTAGCTTTAAGACACTAGTTTGTGTGACAGCAGACACCTACAGTCTTCCTAACTTCCTGTAATGTTGAAAACGTGGAATTGTTCTTCTGACTAATAAGCCCTGTTTCAAAAAGAGTTCATCAGTTGTGCTGTGGAGGAGTTGCTTTTATACGATTTTTCTGTTGACTGTGTCAAAATCATTTCTATATATAATTTGTCTTCAGCCAAATCAGTTTAGTGAATCATCACGGCTTTGAACTTCAGATAAATTTACGTGGTTGATAGTTTAATTAAAGTTCAATGCTGATACACTTCTGTTCAAACGTTTGGGATTTGTACGATTTTTTGAAAGAAGTCTTTTATGGTCACCATTAAAAAAAAACAACAACAACAAAAAAATAATAATATTGTGGAAAATGATTGCAGTTCTAAATAGCTGTGTTCTATTTGCATAATTTTAAAATGTAATTTGATGTAATGCAAAGCTGAAATTACTCCAGTCTTCAGTGTCACATGTGATCCTTGAGAAATCATTTCTAATATGCTGATTTGCTGCTCAAGAAACATTTATTATCTTATCCATGATAAAATTTTTCAAGATTCTTAGATGAATAGAAAATTCAAAAGTGCAACATTTATTTGAAAGCAAAATCTTTCATGACAATAGAAATGTCTTTACTTTTGATCAATTTAATGCATCCTTGCTGAATAAAATTATTAATATCTTAAAAAAAGAAAGAAAAATAAATCTAATTAAAGATCAGGATTTGCCTTGTCCTTGAAGATTTTACTTGCTGAAAGGATAAAGATCCTGTTATGACAAAGTTTTTGATTTATGAAAGTATTTAAAAAATGGACACATGATTTTATATCAAATAAAATCAATCAATAAATCAAATAAATAAATAAAGACAAGATGCGTGGTTATATGTAGTTGTTACTTGACATTTCTCTGTAACTATTGGTCAAATTTACTAGCAATTTCTGAATGAAAATCACCAAAATAAATAAATAATAATAATATTAATAATAAAAATTAAGCATCAGTTATTTATTGTTGAAGTCATCAAAGTCATGTATGCAGTAGTACGAGGGAAACAGATGACACACTTGCTGTTGAATGACCCACTTGAACCTCAGCGGATTGAGGCCAGAAGTTTACACATGAAGGTAAAAGGAAAAAGACACTTATCTGCGAGATGCTGTGGAGGAATAGAAGTCAGACAGAGTGACATTTCAGAAAGGTCAGACAGACGTCTGTTTACAGCGGAGAATGTCAGAGTGACGGTTATGTCTGTTTGCTGCAGATTTGTGTGCCAGCTTTAAAGATCTGAATCTTTTAAAACAACCACCACAAGAATAAAAGGAAAAATGTGCTAAAAATCATTTGGCATTAGACATTTGCATTTAAAGTATGCATTTTAACAACAAACAAACAAATAAATAATATGGTAGCTTATATTTTGTTATATTATGTAAAAAAGCACATATAGATTCATTCATTCATGCTGAAAACAACATCCAATCAGAATCGACTGACTTTAATTAAAGAGCTTGAAAGTTATTTGTGTTTTATTATTCTTTATGGAAAACGTGTTGGTGAAAATGTTAATATATTTTGTTATAGTTATCATTCATGATGTGAACGGTCCTTTATACTGTGAATTGATCACTACTGTTTATGCAAAATAAATAATTAGGTTGGCTTGAGAAAGCCAGCCTGCTGATAAGCTACTTAAGCTATTTAAGGCTGGAATACACTACACGACTTTTAAAAACAATAGTTGTTGTAAAATAAGCTAAAAGTATCAAATATGTTAAATATCCTCCGACTGGGTGGAATCAGAGTCTGTAACATTAGCTACAAAATCTCTCTATCTATCTGTTTCAAACTTTTGAAGATTTTAAAAGTAGCCTACTTCAAATTTTCAGGCTAGGCTTTCTCAAGCTAACATAAACTTTGTCTTGACAAACTTTTTTCTATCAAGTGTTTAAATTGTGTACCATTTTATGAGGCTATGGGTTTCTTACTGTTTTTCCAACGCTGAATATACCAGTTTGTAACTTGCCTTGCGTCAGGGACAGATGTCAGCTTCAGGAAAGCTCACGAGCGACTTGCGGCGCAGGAAACCGAAGTGTTTCCCTCTCTCCTTTCATCTCAGACAAACTGTTAGAGCGGCAGCCATGGCAACCGCAGATATTTCGTCGACATGGAAACACACAGTTTAACTGATAACAAGCAAAAGGTAATGTTTCATCATTCAGACAGACTGAAAGTATGTCAGACTTTTCGCCAACGGTCAGAAGAACCATTAAAAGGTTTCAGTCTCCTCACGTGATGAGAGCGGTCGTCACTTTCTCTGAGGAGAGTGGGAGGTAAGTCCAAAAAAAGAAGAGGGGAAATGTGCAGAAGATAAATGGTAGTAGCCTATCTTTGCTGCTATCACGCTAAAATAGGCTAATATATCACTTATGTTATGCTATGTTATTATAATTTTTTTCTGTCCAGCTAGCTTACATAACCACACAGTAAAATGTGATTTTGTAATATAGTGTAATTTATATATATATATAAAACATCACTCACCTTTTTCATGTTTTTACAGTAACGTTACAGTTGTGCAGTTGCAGTACATTTGCATTTATTTAATATATACATTTAAATATATACTTTTGTAATGATTTAAATATATACATTTAAATAAAATATCAAACATTATGTTAAATGAGTGTTATTTAGCGGTGGCAGAAGGGGTGGTTCGCCCAGAGCACCATACAAGCAAGAACCGCCACTGAACATTAATATCTCAATATAATCATAATATGTAAAACAAGCATATCACGTAAAACAGCACAGCAGCAGATGAATTAAAACCATATACGGAAATATACGACTCTTTTGCGCCACCTAACGGTTATCTTGAGAGACAACGGTAAAGTATGCTTGTGAAACCTAGCAGTTCGATAATAATAATAATAATAATAATAATAAATTATTATTTTTATATTTTACCTTATTATAAAATAATAATAATAATAATAAATTATGATTTTTATATTTTACTTTATTATAAAGCAAAATATAATAATAATGTCCGGCTTCACACTTCACTTTGTCAGAATGATGAAACATTAACTTGTCCATTAGAACTACAGTCAAACCACATGTCCCATCATCCCCTGCGCATGCAGCACGAGAATGGGAGTCACGTGACGTCATGCGGATGGAAACTTCGTGTCCGCTGATAGATAGAGTTAAGAAAGTCCAGAGAAAGATGCAGGAAGAGGATGACAGCGCTGCCAATCCCAGCAGGAGCTCCCGGATCCTGGCGACCAAGTCTTTCGATGTGTCCGACTGCGATGGCTCGAAGGAGCAGAGCGTCAAGTTGTGCGGCTACCTGAACAAACTGACAGGGAAAGGGCCCCTGAGAGGCTTCAAAACGCGCTGGTTTGTGTACGATCCCAGGAAATGTTACTTATATTATTTTAAGACTCCTCAAGACGCCCTTCCACTGGGACACATTGAAATAGCGGACGCTTGTTTCAGCTATGATGTGGAGGTGGAAGAGGGGCTTTTTGAGATCCACACCGAGGGGAAGGAGTTCCTGCTGAAGGTATATTATTGATGTTATGCATCTAACAAAAGCTAATAAAAATCAAATGCATGAGACCGTTTTCCATATGAATATTAATTGCACTGAATTAATTGGCTTCGTTATGAAAGATTATCTTAATGCACTTTAATATTGTGAACTGATTATACTTACTGCAACAAGTGGTTACAGACCATCCTTATACTGTCAAAAGCCTTTTTTTTTAATATTTGAGTGTAAATTAAGATTTACCATTTTAGGTTAAATTATGCATGTGATTTTTGTGCATCATGCATGCATAATTTGACTCTTTTTTTTTACTTTATAGTTAACTAAAGCTAAAACCATAAATAAAAATAAAATTAAAACAATGTATCAAATAGATGTAATTAAAATATATGGACGTATTAAAAATCCAATATATTAGGGTTATTATAATAAATATTATAAATAAAAATAATTACAAATGTATTTCAAAAATATGTTTTGACAAAATAATAAAACAAATTGAAACAAATAAAAATAACAAAACACAGCAACCTTACTAAAATTGTAACTAAAATGAAAACAAAAACAGAAAATATAAAAGTAACAACCAATATTGTATTTTTAATCCATTTAATTTATACTGTATTTGAACATGTATAGTGTAGCCTCAACATTATAATATAAAGTTATGGATTCCAGATTTTGCTACTTGTATTTAAGGATACATGTATTCAGAAGGGGATGTTTCTTTACACAAAGCACACTGGCTCAGTCATTCAGCTGTTGTTAGGATTCAAGATAACACTCTGGACTCATCAGTGCTCTAAACATCTTGCCTGAGAATGTAGGACTATAACACAAGACTGTTGCTGTAACAGTGCTGTCTTTGCATGCTCTGCAGGTCTTTTCGCTAAGCACAGAAAGCAGTTTATTAGGTCTGAAACTGTTTAGTAATGTAACAGGATGTTGCTTTCTCAACATCAAGTTAAATTTCTAGAATATGTATTTCACACTACATGTGGTTTTGGGGCTTGGTTTCAGGCCCTCATGACTCTGCAGTGTAGCTGTTTGATATCAGGATCTAGGTTGAAGGGAATGTCTTCAGTGAGACGGCACTGGCGCGGTTCCCAGCATGCCTGTACTGACTGAAGATGAGCCCTGTACCCCTTGACTAAATGCATTATGGGTTTCATCAAGCAAAAGGTTGCATACCAAATGTAATGTAACATTGTGGGGTCAACAACATAATTTTTTTGTTGTTTATTAATTTATTCAAAACTGTATTAAAAATGCAATTCATGTGTGTGTATATATGTTTGTAATTCTCTGAATTACAATCTCTGAATTCAGATTATTTATGTATTTAAATTTTTTGCATGAACATAAAGTCAACAATGTCAGGGCAATTAAACTTCCTGACAAAAGTCTAATTAAAGAATAATTAAAAATTAAAAACTGCTTTACTGCTTAGTGCTTAATAATAATAATAATAATAATAATAATAATTATATATATATATATATATAAACATTCAGTTTCAACCAAATCAAAGTCATGTGGTGCAACCAAATGCAATAGATAAATCATTCAATAAATAATTAAAATAATAGAATTAATAAAATAATCAGAATCTATTATATATATGGAGAGAGAGAGAGAGAGAGAGAGAGTTTATGATTATTTTATTTATATATATATATATATATATATATATATATATATATATATATATATATATATATATATATATATATATATATAAAAATGAAATGGTATGTGTGTGTGTGTGTGTAAATAAGGGAAAGTTGAAATATAATGTTCTCCAAAAATGAAATGGTATTTACACTGAAAAATGTTTTTGAAAATATTAAGATATGTACACACATATATTTAAGGTGACAGAAAAATATGTTATTTTTTTAATTTAGGACATTTTTTGACGCAGTAAGTATGAACTATTCATTTCAAAGATTTTTAAAGCCATGTGAATCCAAAATGAACAGAGTACATTTTTAAGGACTTGTGTTTTAAACTATATTTTTCAAATAATTTTTCTGATTTCTTTATTGTGGACAGTCGTTGACTATTTATTTGTGTTAAATTGGCTGTTGTTTTTAAATATATTTTGTTTCTCATTCTCACAGTTAAAGAGCAGCTTCATCACCGAACTGTAAACTGGAACTGAGAATGAAACAAGCGTGATGATTCTCAAAGGGGACAGTCACATTCACACCTGGCCCTGTTCCTCCCTAGACTGCTGTTATACCACAAAAACAATAGAACAAAAATAGACCATTGGTTTCACACTACTTTTCTTTTCCTTTCTGCGTGCAGGCACCCAACAGGCAGGTGATGCATTACTGGCTGCAGCAGTTACAGCAGAAACGATGGGAGTTTTGCAAAATTTCTGGCCACAGAGACAGCTGGTGCTCCCCCACCCCGCTTTTTCCACATACAGGCCTGGTGGCCAAAGATGCAGGTGAGATCTATAGAGAAGTGAGCAGACTGTGACATACACTCAGTGCACTGAAAGAAAGAAAGAACGATAAAAATCAGTTGTTGTTGGTCATGGCCTCTATTCACATGTGGAATTTTTGATTCTGTTGTATTCTCAACCTATAGTATGTTTGCTGCTTGTCACGCAAGGTGAGTCAAATATTATAAATGTGCATTAATTCCTCAGCCATGTGTTACCGTTTTACATAGTTTCCTGTTTTTAGAAAGCATATGAGCAAATATGAAGTAGAAGGTTATTTTGTATCTGTGAATATGCACTTTTAAGTAGTACTAAACTGATGTTTCTTATAACCTTTTGGAATATTAGTTTTGTATACACCTAAAATGTACCCAGAAATTAATTTTAATTTAAAACTAAAATTGTAGTTAAAACTATATAAAGAAATAAGTAAATAGAGAAATACTTAAGTAAGCTGGGTAGTATATTGTTGTAAAAGCAGCCAATGAACAGATCTTAGTAATGATTAGTAATAGAAAGGGTTAAAGTTGTTTTCTCCATTTCTCTTTCCGTTTTAATGAGGGACTATAAAGGATCTTCAAACCCCCAGACAGTTTTGTGGTTTCTGCTGTTTGTGAATAGCTGTAGCATTTCGTATTATTTTTTAGAAGTTGAAAAGGCAGAACCAAAACAAAAAGCCAGTGTGCTTCTTCCTTATTACTGTCACTTAGTGAGTCATTTTTTTTTAATTAACGTAAAACAAAAACACCTGTGAGCGTCTATGCTTTAGTCATTTCATTCAGTTAATTAGCATAGTTGTTACTGACCTTTGTAATGATAACAATAGTACAGTAAAGCTAAATTATAGTAAAGTGTCTTATCACATTAACATTTGTCCCATTTAGTGGTAGTACAGCTATATTTAAAACTGTAAATGTGCTTTACGCTTGCAAAAATTTAGATATTAGTCAGCAACATTATTACTATACCCAGAGTCAGATGTAGTGGTTTCTGATACTTCCTTACTATATTTTCATTATATGAAGATTATAGCTCAGCACGTAAACAGACTGATTTAGTGTGGAGTAATTAACTCAAAAATCTAAAGATCATCTAAGATAAAGATGAGTTTGTTTCTTCATGAGAACAGATTTGGTGAAATGTAGCATTAAATCACTTACTCGCCAATGGATCCTCTGCAGTGAATGGGTGCCGTGAGAATGAGAGTTGATAAAAA
Organism: Cyprinus carpio; assembly: GCF_018340385.1. Lineage (NCBI taxonomy): Eukaryota > Metazoa > Chordata > Actinopteri > Cypriniformes > Cyprinidae > Cyprinus > Cyprinus carpio. The sequence continues at coordinate 12,302,526 of NC_056596.1, read as the reverse complement.
CAAGGAATTCACACAACTCCAGTCCATCAATTAACATCTTATGAAGTGAAAAGCTGCATGTTTGTCATAAACAAATGTATCATTAATGGGTTTTAACTTAAACATCACTTCTGGCCAAAAAATGAGACCATAGTTCATAACAATGCTTCCTCCAAGTCCGTTCTCTCTTGTCCTCCTCTCACATCAAAATCCGCTGACATATTTGTTTAGAACTGACGGCATATTCATACACAAATTAATACTCATATATGCTGCAAAACAATAGCAGGGTTGACCATTTTAGAGTTTAATTAGACATTACTAACTTTGTACATAGAACTGCATTGTGTTTATTAAAAAGGGAATTTATTGCTGATGTTTCTATAAATATCTGCTTTAATATAATCAATTCTTTACTGTACATAATCACAGTAACAGGGTTGATCATTTAAGATTGTCCACTATGGAGAAAAATACAAACTAACTACTTTATTAAAAAAGAGAAGACATTTGTTTTTGCACAGTTCACTTCCTAAAAGGACAATGATGCAATTTTGACAATGCCAAGCAATTGTAGTTTAATTTAATAAGGGGGATTGAATGATAACAGGGTTGCATTGCATAACCTGGGGAACACCTGTAATTTCTTTTTAAAAATGCATTATGTAAATTTAATGTAATATACAGAAAAAATACAAATCATAATTTTAAATTTCTTTTCATTTCTTTTAATCGGACACATACACTACATACAGTATTTGTTCATACAACTAACTGTCAATCCTATTACCACTGTTAGTTGGAAACACTTATCAAGAAATATTAAATTTTGATGAAAAAAATATTGTTCTAATTCGAAAAGTCGGCTATTTATGAATAAAGTAATTATTTGTACATATGTTAATGAGGGATACAAAAGACCTTTTGTACAATGAAATTACGTGTTTCTCTGCAGTGCAGATTTACTAATGCGTTGAAACAAGGAAACATCTTAGATTGATGATTGACACTGAGAAAAGTGCCAGGTTGTGATCGTTGATGCTGATAACTCAAACTGTGACCATGTTGTCTTAGAGCAGTGCTCTATGAGAAGCCCAACGAGAGCATGGAAAGTGTTCGGAGTGACTTTGCTGTGGAGATGGACAGTGATGGGCTGGTCGGGCGCCAGTCGGCGCGTAACCCTGTGGCACCACCCAACGCAGCTCTCAGCTCCCTCCGACACTGGGGCTCTGAGATCAGGTAGGATCCTGGGAGACTCACACTAGGATGACCGCTATTGAGCATCATTTTTTAAAGGTTTTAAATGAATTGTATTTACATGTATATATTTATATTCATATAATAATTGTATATAAGAAATATAAAAAAAATTATATAAGAAAAACTGTAATTATGTAAATAATAGTGCTGTCAAACGATTAATCGCAATTAATCGTATCCAAAATAAAAGTCTTTATTTACATAATATATGTATGTATTATGTACTTTTGTAATTGTACTTAGAATTTTGTATTTGTATTTACAGTATATATAAATATTTACCTGTATTTACATGTATATATTTATATTCATATAATTTATATCATATATAAATAAATGTAATATATAAGCGTAACATATTTTTCTTAAATATATACATGCGTTTGTATGTATTTATATGTACATAATAAATATACAGTAAACACGTGTTATGTAAACAAACTTTTATTTTAGATGCGATTAATCGCGATTAATCGTTTGACAGCACTAGTAAATAATAATGATGTAGGTGTATTATGTACGAAGTTACAGTTTGTTTGTTTGCTTGTTTGTTTTTTTTTGTTTGTTTTGTTTTTTTTGGGGGGGTGGGGTGTATATATTTCTTTATTCATTCATAATTTAACTGTCTCAGTGTTTTAATACTGTGGACAAAAACTGTTGTTGTTTGGTCTGATAATGTGAAAATCTCTATATAGTTTGTGTTAAAACAATATTAGAAACATTTTTTTGCACAATGTAGAGCATACAAATATACATTAAGGCTATATTTATTTATTTATTTTTTAATTATCCTTCAATTTGCACATAATTTGCAGTAGAATATTAGGATATATATAATTTTTTTCTTTTTTTTAGGACTTTTTATAATACAATTAATGAAATAATAACAAAAAAATCAACAGATTGATTATCAAAATAAGTGCTAGCTAGTACTTTTTAAAGAGAAAATAATATGCTTTCTCAATATATTGTTATAATATTGTAACAGTATAATACAATTCATAGAATAATCTGCTTTCAACATTAGCTTAATCAGACTGAAGCCTATAAATAATAAAAAAAATAATAATAATTTTGGCAGATACAACTATAGTCTGATAACTGATATGCTGTACTGTAAATCTAATCTAGTCAGTGTGGTTAAGTATTTTGAGTATTGTGCTTGAGACGGAAGAATTTTTAATACTCTTTATTTATGCATGTCTAATTATAAATGGACAAAATTACAGGTACATCTTTATCTTGATTTAGAATTATTCATATTTAACTACTTTTCCCAACTGTTTCCACTCCTTTTCAAACTTTCCAAAAGACTTTGGACACATCTGTTTAGATGACGTAATGCTGATGCAGCTCCACGTTAGCTTTAAAGAGGCTGGCAATAGAATACTTTGACCCTTTATGCAAATAAAAGAAGACTTATAAATGTGAGAGAGGTGAAAAAACAGTAATCACAGAACATGCTGACAGCAAGACAAATGTAACATGTCCGCCACTGAGTGAAATTTCTTTAATATTTCAAAGTTTCTAATTAACTCATAAAGACATCTGACATCAGTAGTAGAAAGTTCAATCTTTGGCAATATACTGCAGTTAAATTAATGCTGTTACACATTACATGAATTTTGTCCTCCCTGTACTATATTGTATGATAGCATTTCTTTGTTTCAGAAATAGCATGTCTCACCTGCGAGCCAGCCGAGGAGTAGAAAACAGACGCAGTGTGTTTCACACAGCCAGCAGTGATGACTGGGAGATGGTGGATCCTCCAACCAAAGACACAACAGAGCACAAACCCCCACCTGACAGCCAGCGCCGGGAAAGCCCATCTCACGTTCAACGACGTAAGATAATCGTTCACACATTTTAATGAAACACAAATGATTCAAATAAACTGAATGCCTCTGAGACTGTGTCTGTCTTGTCACTCCTAACTCTCCATAGACTCCATTGGCTCAGCATTCACGTTTGACTTCCGCAACCCCTCGAGAATGAAACGGCCCTTTCACATGGGCTCTGGGAAACCCAACCGCAGCGCAGAGAACTCGCCGGTTGAATGTAATGGGAACAAGACCTCCGAACTGCAGCTCCGCATTCAGAGCCAGCAGGAGGAGATCAGTCGCCTGCAGGAGCAAGAGAACCAGATCAGAGAAGAGCTCGCCAGTCAGAAGGTATGATCAAGCCATCAAGACACTTAAGTTTCATCCTTGAAGGCCATGAACTGTATTTTATTTTTGTGGTGTGTTTAAGTAAGCTGGTGTTAGTATAAAATGTTATTTTGCAATCCCATCATGTTCCATAAGTATTTGCTTGAGGGATGGCAGCCTTTAAATGTGTGTCTGCAATTATTTTATTTCGAATGACATTTGTACCATGCTGGCATACAGCAGTCTTACTGCAAAGGCAGGGAGCCGTTCAAAACCGTTATAAGAATTTCATAGCTGTTTGCTTATAGTTCCTCATTCCTTGTAATACTTATTCATGGGGATTTCCCATGTGCAAGTTAATAATCAGACAGTATCTTATTATTCTACACATCCTAAACACACACTTTTCTTATATCCACCTTCAGGCTTTGGTGCAGTAAGCCATTTTTTACATCAGCCATATATTTCTGTATGCTTTTCTATAAAGGTGTCAGCAGATCTTAAGCAAGGGCCTTCAGAACCACAAAATGGGTACTGTTGTTGTGCTTTTCCCTTTAAAGTTCCCCTTTGGCCCCTGACTGTGCTTTTAACACATTAACAGCTCTAGATAACGATTCTGTATAACAATACAGTGTGTTTATTCATTATTACAACATTATTGATAATATTTTATTAACATGTTTCTTTGCGATTTGCATATTCCCCAAAATTTGTTTAGTACCTCACTAAATTAGGTGTGATAAGAATGATTCATTAATGGCTGAAAATACTGTTACATTTTATTAAAACATGCTGAGAAACTTACTAAAACTTTAACTTAAAAAACATGCTGAGAAAAGTATCTGTCAAAAATGAAAACTAAAACTTGATCCAGAGCCAACAAATTGAGTAATGGGTCTTTCTTTGTACCTGGATTTCAGTTCCTTGTCTTAGTTCAGGTTGCATCATTGCAGACTTTTGAAACTATTTAAATGTTTTTTTTTTTTGCAAGGTGAATTGAATGTTTGTACAGAATAATGATTAACTTTATTTGATCACCAGGTTTCTGTTGTTATATCAGTTTGGTGATAATTCACCAGGCAATTCTAGGGTCAGAATGTAACACAAATTACTTCATCCCGGACAAGCCCCCGACTTATTTTTACCCCATTTAAGAGTGTTACCAAAGCAAGTCTTCTGAGTTCCTTTGATATTTATTGTGCCAAGCAAAAGTAAAAAAAAATGAATGAGTAATTTAGTCAATCTGATGCAAAGACAAGTGCCAGCTGACTTGAAGGTATACATTTTTGCAACTGGTTCTAGTGCAGGGGTACCCAACCCTGCTTCTGGAGGCTATGTTTCTTTTCAATTCATTACACATCCATTACACCTGCCTATTAAGTAAGTAATTCAGAACACATTGATTAGTTGGTTTGGGTGTGTTCGAACTAATCAAGTATACTCTACAATATAGTAAGACAGTAAGCCTTCAGTAGAAGATTTGGCTACCACTGCAAACTTTGACCTCAGGACTGTAAAGACTATGAAGGATCTCCGTTTTGCTTGATCAGTTGGTGTTTTGAGTAGTTTATCTAAGTAATTGATGGGTCACTGTGGTCTGCTGATCTCAGAGGCTTGAGCTTCACACAATATTCTCTTCTACCAGGAGTTGGTTCATCTTCTCCAACAAGCACTACGTAGCTCCCAATGTGATTGGCGTTCCACAGTGTCTCCTGGGAACATGGGGCCTGACAGTCATGACCAAGCTGAGAATGAGGTGGACAAAGCCCTGGCAGAGAGGGACACCCAGATCAAAGACCTTTGTGGACACATGGAGAAGCTAGCCTTGGAGAAGGAGAGTCTTCAACAGGAGTTGAAGAATTTGAAGATCAAAGTTGGGGAGATAAATGAACAGCTGGGCATGCTCATGGAGACCATTCAGGCCAAGGATGAAGTCATAATGAAACTTTCCCAGCAGAGTGGTAATGAAGGAACCCAGTCGGCTGAATGCAACTCACCTAGTGGAACTAGGGAACAACAAGAGTTGGACAACCTGAAGGTAGCACAAGAACATACTAATGTACTTTCTAATCACTATATCTGAATATGTATATAAATGTGTGAGTGGGTGCTCAGTGAGAGCTTAGGGGGAAATACATCTGACATAATCAAGAGTTGCATGCGAGACTAAGGGGCTGTTTACAAGACAACGTTTTCAGCCAAAAACTGGAAACTTTTTATGTGTTTTGTCTGTTCGTTTACACAATGGCGTTTTGGGGACTGAAAAAAGTGTTTACTATTTCAAAGTGTTTCAAAGTGCAAGTTTTTGGAAAAACCACTGTTATAGTTTCCATGTGAACACCCAATACGCCAATTTTTGAAAATGGTGACATCAGTCATGTGTGTAGTACGTGTTAGGTATGTAGACATGCGCTGTACGTGTCGATTTAAAAAGGCAAGCGCGAACAAACATACATAACAATGGCGGAGTAAATGGAACTGTTGTTGCTGCTCAAGAGTTTGCTAACGCTTCTTCAGCAGAGTGTGGATTTACTTCACCAACATTACAACCAACAGCGGAGACACATCATGTACAACATATAATCGTCACTTCCCTACAGGTGCTGTTTACTAACAAGGTGACAGCGCCAACTACTGGCCTGCTATACGTAATACAGCGTTTTTGGCCGTTTTTGTAATATGTGTAAATATGTGTAAATGCAAATAGTTTTGAAAACGGTGTTGTGTATACGTGAAACTTTTTTTAATAATGCAAGGGAAAAACTTTTCAGTTTTTGACTACATTGTTGTCATATAAACGTAGCCTAAGGCATGTTAGAAGTCCTTGATGTTGAGTCAAAGTGAAGTCTTGAGTCTTTTTTTCACAAAACCAATGAAATTCTCAGTTCCTTTAGGTAGTAGTTTTCTTTTTATTGTACGTTATATTAATAAACCATTCATGACTGTTTTGTACATTATTTTTTGGTGTCTCACATACAACCTTTTGGTTTTTTACACTTTTCCAGGACAGCCTTCAAGGCTACAAATCACAAAATAACTTCTTAAACAAAGAAATTCTGGAGTTGACGGTCTTAAGAAGAAATGCTGAATCCAGAGAAAAAGCGCTAGAGGCGAAGGTCTGTGAATTTAGCTACTCACTGCACGCAAACCACCCTGGAAGTTTTGTTTGCAGATTCTTTCTTATGTGCCATGTTAACATTTCCTTTTCCCTAGCATTCCAACCTTTGCAAGGTTGCCTTTGCATGTTTTTTTGATAGCTGAGGAATCGGTTTTGTTCTTCACATGTTCTTTCTTCCTTCGTTGTGTGTTCTACAGTGCACCAGTTTGGAGGCCAAGCTGTGTCAGGTGGAGAGTAAGTACCTGGTTCTACTACAGGAAGTGAAGAGTCCCGTTTGCTCCTCCTCTGAGCAGACCCGTAGCGGAGAGTTCATCACCCGCTTACTAGAAGATGCACTACAGGTGGAGAGCACAGACCAGCAGGAGCACCCTATCCTCAAACCCAACGCTGTCAGGTATCAAGTCAGGAAAAATAGTATTTTCCTTGCTTTTTTATGTACAGATACTCAGTATATATATAAGAAAAACAAAGCTTCCTCCCTAGTTAGGTCATTTAAATGAGCAAAAATGAGTTGACATGGTAATGAATATATGGCTTCTTAAAACTTTTCGTTACCAAAATGAAGAGAAGAACTAGCTCACCATTCAATATGAATTTTCTTTTGTTTACTTTCAGTTTTGTTCAGCCACCCTTTGTAAAGATACCATCTTCAAACATGTTTGGTCTTGTTAGCATTCTTCAAATACTATTTGTCATAGGACCAGGATGTTTTCCTGGTTCTGCAAAACATGTCATGTTCTTTTTGAGTGGATCCATTCTCATACCATGCTTGGTTTCAATTAGTTGTTTTTACAACTCCCCAACTAGTTGATTATTACTATTAAATTTGGCTTTGTACTTTGAAGATTGTAGGGTCTTTTGTTACAAATTGCTTGTAAACCAAAAAATCCAGTGATGATGTTTTCTTTCCCATGTAGTGAGTATGACATTTATGGCTTCAAAACTGTCCCGGAGGAGGAGGATGAGGAGGAAAAGCTTGAAGCCAAAAAGAGAGCACTAGACCTGAAGTCCCTCTCCCTGACAGACCAGGAGACCTCAGTCAGGGTGAAGTGGGACAACTACCTGGCCATCACCATGAACAGAGAAATGGTTCGATCTCCAGAGCTTAAGGCGCTGATGCGAAGTGGAGTTCCCCATAACCACCGTTCCAAGGTGTGGAACTGGTGTGTGAACTTCCATGTGAAGAAGATACGTGATGGCCTGCCAAAAGACTATTACCAGAACCTTCTGTCCATGGTGAATGAAAAACCGAACCCAGCCTGCAAGCAGATAGAGCTTGATCTTCTGCGGACACTCCCTAACAACAAGCACTATGCCTCTCCTGACTCAGATGGTATCCAGAAACTCAGGAATGTGCTGCTGGCTTTCTCCTGGAGGAATCCAGATATCGGCTACTGCCAAGGCCTCAACAGGTAGCAGATCCAAACGATTCCATCAGCTCTAGTGTGGGGTGTTTGTGTTTCTGCATGTCTAAAGTGACATCAACATCTTAAAATATATGGATCTGAAAGAGATTTCTGATTGTTTCAGGCTGGCAGCTATCGCTCTTCTGTATTTGGACCAAGAAGACGCTTTCTGGTGTCTTGTGGCCATTGTTGAGGTTTTCATGCCACATGACTATTACACTAAAACACTTCTAGGCTCACAGGTACTGTTTCAAGATTGTTCTCTCTTTCACAGATAAGAAAAATCCCCCAAAATAGCACGGGGCTTTGAGAATGTCTTTGTTTGCTGGATATGACTCACTAGCAGCAGGCTAACAGCACATCTCTTTTCTGTTCTGTCATCTGTCACAGTGACTTAGAGTTTTCAAGCTCCGTTCCATTGACAAGACATTAACATGCTTGTTGAACTAACTTTACCACATTTTGGCCTCATGCAACATGAACACTGTCATGTTTTACCTTAGTTTCCAGTTACTAACTACATGTTCATATGCAGAGTAACTAGCAAAGTGCTTTTCAATTGAAACCACATTATTGGCATGCTGCTAGTTATGGCTTTTCATAAGTGTTGATTGTTTTTGATATAGGTAGATCAGCGTGTGTTGAAGGACCTGATGTATGAGAAGTTACCAAGGCTTCATGCTCATTTTGAGCAATATAAGGTGGACACCTCTCTCATCACCTTCAACTGGTTCCTGGTTGTGTTTGTGGACAGCGTGGTCAGTGACATCCTCTTCAAGATCTGGGACGCTTTTCTCTATGAGGGGCCCAAGGTATGGAGAATTATGTAGACATGGTCCTTCAACATAGAATTGTTGTCTAAGTAATAGTTTATGTAACCATGACCACAAAGATTTACTGACAAATCTAAAATGAGCATTGCAAATCCTCAGACATTTAGATGATACTTTAATACTCACCTTCGTTATTATTAATTCCCATAATGAGTCATATAAGTCTAGTTGTGTGCTGATGTCTCTTTTTACCTTGCCAGATCATTTTCAGATTTGCTCTTGCACTCTTCAAATACAAAGAAGAAGAATTTCTAAAGCTCCAGGATGCCATGACCATTTTCAAGTACCTTCGGTACTTCACACGTACGATCTTGGATGCAAGGTTTGTGCTTCCTGTGTAAGGGATAGCAATAAATTATCATAAAAAACACACTTTTAGAAATTTTTAAAATTATTATTTTGACTTTGACAAAATATTATAGTGGCTACATTTATTTCTTTATTTATAATTGAATATTTCTTTACATTTAATAATAATAATAATAATAATAATAATAATAATAATAATGAATAAACAAATAATATTCTATTATTATTATTATTATTATTATTATTATTATTTTATATTAGACATTTATTATATTCTCTTTTTTTAAAATATTTTTTAATCATTTCAGCTTGGTACACATCAGCTGCTTTACTAAAAATATAATTAAATGATTTATTAATAATAATAATAATAATAATGCAGTACACAGGTAATATCTATTTTTTATTTTATATTATACATATTATGTTTTTTTTTCTTTCTTTAAAAATGTTTTGAAACATTCAGGAGCCTTTTTGCAGGAATATTGTCTATTATTTTGATGTATTATATTTTAATTATTACTTTATATGTGATCTTGTGTTTTTTCACAGGAAGTTAATGAGCATGGCCTTTGTTGATATGAACCCATTCCCACTGAGGCAGATCCAGAACCGTCGCACGTTCCACCTGGAGAAGGTCCGCCTGGAGCTCACCGAGCTGGAAGCCATCCGTCAGACCTTCCTGCGGGAGAGAGACACCACCCTGGAGGGCCGCACACTCATCAGTGACGACGAGGAGGACAGCTGAACCACAGCCGATGAGGGACCAGACCTGCAAAGCAGATTAGCCAATCACATCGTGCCTTATACTTTTCAATGTATTTCACTCAACAAACTGTGACTTCGAGAGACCAAACACCAGTATTCCCTTTTCATTGTCTTGTCCAGTATTTCATCCATTTGTACATTGGCCAAAATCAGTATTAAAGTAACTAAAGTACTTTGCATTTAGGTAGTAATGATTGATGTGGATTGGACAAGTGTCAAAATTCTGATACACTTACATTATGCTGGACATATTGGGATGTACAATCCTGGACACCGACACTTTTTTTCTTTCAGCCTTACTTATTAAAACTGAATTTGTTTACTTACTCTTAGTAATCATATCAGTGCTTGTATTTTATTGTAAGAAATTCAAGTTTAAAAGGCATGCCGTCTTTCACATTTGTGTTAGATCTATCTACAATTACTTCCTGTCTGCTCAGGACATGATTCCCAAACCCTGCCATATCACGTGATTTTTAATGTTTCACAAGCATCAGTTCTTGTGTATTTAGGTTCTAGAAGCAAAATGCATATTTTCTCTCTGTTGAGGTGTCTCACTGGTACCTTTATTGTTTTAATTCAGGTGTTTCCTTCTATTTTAAATATTATACCGTGTAAAATCCACAGTGATTCCTGAAGCTGCTCAAAATGAAAATAATAATGTGGGAAATATGAGTTTTTTGTTTTTGTCAAGGGATTCAAGAAAGTGTTAATGTTGTATGTTGTTGCTGAAATTCACAGACAATTGAAAAGGGAATAACAACCAGTAAGGGCCTGTGTAATGAGGGAATGGATATCTGAATTACTAGCACTTTTCTTAACTTTCAATGTACAATTTTGCTTAGGTCATGTATTACACACACATATGTATGCTTGGAAAAACTGTACTCCCTTTTAAATATCAGTGCAATTACATCTTCTTTTCATTTAGCGCAGTTAATATATCTTTTACACCATTTCAGCATAGTATTAGATACACATATTAAACATTTTATCACCTGCTAGTATGACTGCAAATGTCAAGACGAACAAAAAGTCTGATAGTCCATGGTTTTACTGTGAGAGCCGGTCTCTCACAATGACCACATTTTTGCTTGATTTGGTCACACTGCCCTTAAAAAAGTGACGTGTTATTCTTTTTGAAATATGTCATTTTAAGTCAAACTACTGTAGGCCCATATTACATTTGTTTTCTGTTTTTACAAATTGCAGTCTCAGATTTATTAGGACATTTGTTGGTTCGGGTAATCTTTCATTTTACCATGTTATTTAGCGGTCAAGTATGTTATGTGAGCTATAGTAGTTTTCTTATGTCTTCAGTGAGTAAGCTATGATTTCAAACCGTCTTTGATGCTGTTGTTCGATCCAATGAGTTGCATAGGTCTTTATGTGTATACAAAATTACTGAATTCTTTATGTTTCTGAAACTTGTCTGTTGACATTATAATCTTCCCAATCTGTGTGTTTTTTTTTTTTTTGTACAGTTATGCATGATCATCCAATAAATTTCTATGGCATACAGTTGTTTTAAACTTGTTTGTGTAGGTCTTATACATCTCAGTAGCTTCCTCCATAAACAATACAACAGTTACATGAAAAAGAATGTTTTACAAAGCTGCAACAATAGAGAGGGGTAACCATATCTTAATTCCTTCCTGTTTTTGTTATGGTTGTATAATATTAAAATATTAAATCCCACGGCATCTAAAATATACTGTATAGCCACATATAGTTTTTAAATAAAAAAAAAAGTTGAAAAAAAAAAATACAATACCTATTTTATTTGTCGACTATTTTATTCTTTAGTCTCGTACAGATGCAACCACCGTTGTTGCTTACCATGTCCAGCAGATGGCGATAATAGTGCATAAATTATGGCTCAAACAAACGCAATTGAGAATAAATAGTTAATAAAGTTTATATATATATATATATATATATATATATATATATATATCCGAGCCCAACTTTCACAGCGTGTTCTATCAAGTCCTTCAAATTAGTTGATAGGTTTGACCGAATCACTGTAAAGGAACCGAATCAAATGAACAACTCATTTGCGAATCGGACATGACTGATGTGTTCAATAATAATGAAATAAAATCTGACTCTTTCCTCAACCCGGTTCTTTTGAACTGTTTGAACAGCTCGTCTTAAATCCCTATTTACAGTACATATTAGCCTACTTGTAAGATTTCCGCTATAATGATAACTTTTTACCTCACTAGTCAAACTCTTGGTTCTCTCCAAATGTAGGCTGCAGTCAATTCACTTGGTTCTCCTTTCTCCGAAAGTCAATAGTGTGTAAGTTTACACGCGCACTTGTTTATTTATTTACTTAGGCTACTTACTTGTCTTCAAATGTCTGTCCAAGTAGCTTATTAGCTCGATTGGTTTAAACATGCTGGACGAAGCCGAGATACAATCCGCTCGGGCCGTTTTCAGACTAAAATGTTCATTAGATTAAAAAGATGAAGTACTGCTTTAATTAGACTGAAATCAAACTCTTGAAGTGCATTTTGATTTGAAAACAGTTTTGATCGATTCAGTTATTTCCGAAAGGACTCATTTACACCGGTGTGTTTGAACGAGATGATCATTATTTATTATTAGTTCATTATTATTGGTTTGAACCGGTTCAATGATTCACTGAAAAGCATCGCCGCTCTGACATCACCGCCGCGCGTGTACGCGCTCGAGATTGACAGCATAAGCGCGAGCGCTCCTCCAGTCTCCAGTTCAACAGCAGAGACTCAACGGAATACAGTAAAATGAGTGTTTTCTCTTAAAAGAAAAGGTAAGACGACCCACATTTTCTTACTAATTTAAAGTACATTACGCCTTCAAAATTACACGAGCAGTGTCTTGTAAAACTTGTGAGCAATATAGGAAGAGATGTTACGGTGTGAATGCTTCTCATGGTTATTATGTTGCGCTTAGTTATAGAGTACAACAAACATCAGCACAGTATGTGTTTACCTACACCTGTAAGTTAAATATTAATCACGATATTATCAATATACTTATATTCTTTACTTATTTAATAGTAGTAGGCTAAGTGAAGTCAGTGTGTCAGGAACAAATGCTGCCCTAACTTGATTGGCACTTTTTTTGCTGGCAAAATCACATAGACAGCAGTCTCAATTTCACCTGATAATTCTCATTACACTGCACCCTCATTTTCTTCTTCTAAAAAACATAAAAAAGAAATTTGATCTATTGATACGTCAATTTTAGTCTACATAAGACCGTTTTTGTCTGGTTACTTCCTACCTTACATCACCTTCAGTAAGCAAAACTGTATATTTTGTGACATTCTCACATTGCCTTATACTTCCAAACAAGATAGATGTGATACATGCTTTTACACCTCTTTGGAAGTGAAGGAATGCAGTGCAGCATGCTGGAACATGTGCTGATGTGAGTGTCTTACTTACAGAGCTGCACCCTACTGATCCATAAAACTTCCCGAAGCTCATGTGCTTCTCGAGGGACACCTGAAGACAGATTTGACCTGCTGTCCCCTGTTTACCGAAACACAATCATCATCATCATCATCAATGAGGACATTAGGAATGGCTGTGTTCAAGCAACAAAAAGTGGAGGATTTCTATGATATTGGTGAAGATCTTGGAAGGTAAGTGATATGATGGGTTGCCTGAGGATGTTTCATAATTGCTTCCCAGACAGCAAGCTGTTTCGGCCCAGAACAGGCCCACATCTGGCCCTCATGGATTTCTCTCGATCCAGACCGAAACTGCTTGCTGTCTGGGTTCCAGCTTTTGTGGGTTGTTGACTTGCCGGTAAGTTCCCTGAGGGTATTTACAGGACAGGTTAACAGCTGGTGAGCTAGAGTTTGGGAACAAAAGGTTTTACCTGACAACTGACAAGCTTCTCTGATTTTTCATGTCACTGGACAATAGCAAAATGCATCCCAGTTGTTATATAAAAACTGTTTTTAAGGGTATAGTTCAACCTCTAATGTTGTTCCGCTATTCTTCTTCTTCTGCAGAACACAGAAGAAGATATTTTAAAGAATGTTTCAATTATTTTGGTTCATACACTCTTAAAACTAAAAGTTATTTATTGTCACGGAAACTTTGCATTCTACAAAAGGTTCTTTATAGAGAAAAAAAAAAAATTAGATTTTTAAAACATTCTTCACACTAAAAAAGTAGTTATTTTAGGACGTGTTCACTGAAAGGTTCTTTGAGGAACCAAAAATGGTTCTTCTATGGCATTGCTGCCAAAACCCACTTTTGAAACCTTTATTTTTTTGGACTGTCATTGTGGTCCGACATTGGTTTGGACCCCACTGACTTTCATTTTATGCACAAACAAAACAGCTGACATTTCTCAATCCCTTTAACATATATTGTTACAAAAATCTCAAAAAGCACATAGTAGTTGTAAAATATAGGAAGGATCTACAGTACACTGAACAAAAACGTGAGGGCCCCCCACCCTCCTTTTCCCTGACACCAGTTCTCATTCTTGAGTCATGTTTTGTTCTCTCTTACAAAGCACACTCCCCCAAACAGGCAAGCCTTACACTTATTAATGCAAAAAAACTGTTATAATAACAGCATTTCTACCATTTCAGCAGAAGGAAGTTGCAAATCCATCCAGGCAGGAAGTGCTAAACTGCGTGAACATTCAGGAAAGGTGTAGTCTCACACCCAGGTGTCTCTCCTCTGGTTATAGGTTGCAGGTGAAAGTCACCCTTTGGCGCTTATCTGTCATCAGTTTCTCTTATAAAAACTTGAATATGTACAAGTAAGGCCATAAAACTGTTTTCAGGGCAGCTTGGATAAGCATCCTCCTGTAATTCGGAAAGGTTGTTCCCTTTTGTCACGGACGCCTCCTATGAGATACTCTGGGTTACGGCAGAATGACAGATGTTTTTTATTGTTTGCAATATGTAATAGGCTCAGCCATCTGCCTGGATGGCTTTGTATCCCACTCAAAGGCACAGTTTCTATGACACACCCTAGATTACATGAGATACCTGACCTCCCTCGCAGGACAGTAACTGAGAACGGGACTGATAGTGCTGTGCGTTTACGGGGAGTTACTTTATATGAATGAAGGACCAGCTTTGTTCGTTCAAACCTTTAATGCAACTAGACTTTTAGGCTACATTTTCTGAAGAACACAGCACTTTCCAAACATAGTTTTAAGTTAGCTTAAAACACAATGCTCTTATAAGCTGCAAATAAATACCACAATTTTTTTTTTATGACACTGTACAGTTAACTGAAGAAAAAGTGGTCGAAATATTCTAGTGTGCTGCTAGCTGGTTCATTAGTGATCTAAAGGCCTGTTCAAACCCAAAATGATAACTAGCAGAAATTATAATGATATATAAGTATCCACATCAACAGACGATAATGTTGTGCTTATTATAAGCATGCAGTTTTGCCATCTGCTGCAATAAATGCTCGGGTGGTGTCTGATTGACTGTCAGTGTTTTTATTGTTCATCAGCTAGAAAAAAATCATTCTGAAAGTGATCCCAATGATATTGTTCGTCTGTGTCATTATCGTCAGAGTTAGTTCTCATAGAATAGTTATAGTTGTCATTATAGATAGTGTCCTTTGTGTTAAAGGGACTTAAGTCAAAAGAACCAATCACTAATTCTCAGTGATGTTCTTGTCTCCAAAAATGGCGTGTCCTTCTGTGGGATTATTTTTTTTTTTTTGCCAATTTTCTCATTCAAAATTTGTTATTCATTCACAAGCATTCAATAAGCCATCCCATCATACCTTGTTTTGGCCAAATTCAAGTCAACTGAATCCAAAATGGTGGAGAAAACCGGAGAAGTGTTGATATACTGAGTAATGAGAAATTTTTTACCCAACATTTATTTGTTATGTATTTTTTTTAAGAATTGTGCCATTAGCTTAGCAATATGCTAACTGAGTTTTCTGTGCGGAGCTCTTTTTGTGTGTTGAGTTGATGTCTATGTAGAGTGTTTCAAATCAGTCACTTGACTTCAGCTGTCTTTGAAGGCAGTGTATCTAGTCATAATTGC
Organism: Cyprinus carpio; assembly: GCF_018340385.1. NCBI lineage: Eukaryota > Metazoa > Chordata > Actinopteri > Cypriniformes > Cyprinidae > Cyprinus > Cyprinus carpio. The sequence continues at coordinate 12,286,672 of NC_056596.1, read as the reverse complement.
AGCTCAGTCGGTTTTGCAACACAGCTTTAGTGTTAGTGTTAGGTTATCTATACTTCATATAATCTTTGCAACATAGAACATACAGTACAGTAAACCTCATTTTGCTGAGATGACTTCAGCACAAAGTACAAAAGCTAAAGGTTGTTAGCTTAGCAATGCTTGTAAAATGTATTCCTATCCTCTGCATACTCAGAAAGCCTAGAACTCTAGAAGAAGTGCTCTTTGGGCAAAGTTTTGGGGTTTTTTTGTTTTAAAATGATGTCTATGTCCCCATAGACATGTCATGGAGCATCAGATGTGTTTGAGGTGCACACTCAAACACACTGACACGTATCTTGCGTGTGAAAGAGGAAATAGCTCATGTGTGGTTTCACAGAGCTGTGTGTGATGATCTATAACACATTAGCAGCTGCAAAAATGTCTATCAGAAAAGGACAGCAAGAGAGAGAATGAAGGAAAGAACGAAGACGCACTTAAACACATAGAATTGTCCACACTCACAAACTCCCACCAGCATTCATGTTCCGTGTGGGAGTGGCTGTCACACCACCGCTTGAATCACCTGCTTCAAAGGTTGACAATGGAGGTGGGGGCTTGTTGCTGACAGGAGCTTTATTCAGAGATGATTGGAATCTCTATAATGGACTGACAACAGTGTACAAGTTGGCCATACAGTATTTGTCTCAGTCATTATACATGTTTGTTACAGAAAATTTAATTCTAAGATATGTAGGTGTAAATACAACATTATTGTAACACACTGAAAAATAATGGCTTTGAAATAATTTTCATTCAGACATTGCTAGTAAATTTCACAAATAATTGCAAAGACACATTGTAAACAAAGAAATGGCAGGTTACACACTGAATTAAAGGGTTTGTGTGATGTGATTAAAATTTTTCCTTTCTCTTTGGAGTGTTACAAGCTCTTGGTGTATAAAAAAGATCTGTAAAGTTGCAAAGACTGAAGTCTCAAATCCAAAGAGATATTCTTTAGAAAAGTTGAGTCAACCACGCCCTCCTAAACGGCTCGTTTAAACACGCCCCCAAATGTCTATGTCACGATGTGGGAAGATTTGCATAACACTAGCCAAATGTTTATGCAAAGAAAGAAGGCGTCACTTTGATTCTCTCTGTAGTATTGTTGCCGCCGCTGCCACCATGTTGTGGAGACGCTGTTGTGAAAGCGAAACTACTTTATTTGGCCTTCCAAAAGAGGACCCAACTAGAAATCAGTGGTTAAGTTGTATTTACAACACTGTTTCAGAACAGTCCAACCCAAATATTCAGATGTGTGCAGTGCATTTTTATGGAGGATGAGGACTGTTTCCTGCAGAGTAGCCTACAATGCTTCTGTGCACAAAGGCTGTTTCTATAAAGTGAAGCAATTCTATCTTTGCAAGGACAGTCTGACGCCTCTGACTCACAGCCTGTAAGTAAGTTTTTTATATTTAAAGGATTTGCCAATGATGATTCAAATGCAAGTTTTAAGCAGTGTAGAGTAGTGTTTGTTGTTTGTCGTTTCTCCGATCACAAATGCAAACATGGTTTTATGTTTACGCAGCGCAATACACAACGCAATGCATAAAAAAGACAGTATAAGACATTAAAATCAGTAATTATATCCCAACTGGATGAAACAAATGCCTCGTTTGTAATGGGTTTTATTGTTTTTGTCTCGTCGTGCTGGGACACAACATCACAGTATGTTAAGGGGCATAACATTTCCGTCACACGCTTGAGGAATTCGGCCAATCACAATGCACTGGATAGGTGGCCAATCAGAGCACACCTCGCTTTTCAGACCGATAAGCTTTATAAAAAACTATGTGTTTCAGAAAGGCAGGGCATAGAGGAGAAACAATAATTTACATTATGTGAAAAATAATGTGTTTGGTGAGCCTTAAACAGCATAAACACATTGCATTACACCAAATACACAAAATAATGTTCTTTTTAGCAGCATCATATGACCCCTTTAAACAAAACTCTGAAGTAGAAAAACTGAAATAGTATTTTCTTGTACAACATGCTTACAACCTTAACCACCTTAACTTATAAAGTATGGCTGTACTGAGAATATATTCACGATATGACATGGCCTTGAGTGTCGTCTTGCTTTTTTGCAGTGTTTTCTATGTAAAAAATAATTAAAAATTATGAAATTGAAAATGATTCTTATTTTAGATATTTTTTACTTTGCATATTTCATTCATTAATTCATTTGCTCTCTGAGTATTTTACTCGAGAACTGCTTAGAAAATCATTTGGTTTTGGTATTTTTTTAGAAAATGGAATCAGAACTGGTTCTCAGTTCTCAACCATAACATCATTGCTATATTACTCTATCACGTATTTTAGACCATAGTTGTGCAACGTATTGTTTTCTATGAAGTACTGAGTAATACAGTTCTTATCACTAATGTAAAAACATTTCTAATATTTACATTAATATTTAAATTAAAATGTAAGACAACAACAACAAATTTGCCCTTTTAACACAGAGACTGACTAAAGGTCCTAAGTCTACTTTTTTACTACTGCGAGGTTTTATGTCCACTGGAAACAGGACATATTTTCAACATGTGACTTCCAAGGACTCAGATGTATGACATAATGGCCTAATTCATGAAACACAAGCATAACCTCATTAAATGAAGGTAACAGTTTAAGTAGCAATGGTTTTACGTATGATTTACACAGACAATTGACCTGTTTGTGCACTGTAAGATAGATATTTTTAGTTGTAAATAAAACAAAAGATTATTGGAGTATGTTTCAGAAAGAAAAATTCAGTGTATTTTATGAATCGAGCACATTGATCGGATTGTACTTCTGTCGTGCACAGCCTCACTTTCATCTTTCACGTAAAATTAAGTATGAAGTCTAAAGGTCTATAAGATCCAATTAGTATATACCAGTTACAGCTTGTTTGTTAGTCAACAGGTAAGATAGAGGAAGAACTCTTATGTAACACATTATTCACAGTGATCCTGTTACATTGCTTAACTGTGCTTTTGTGTCAGCGGGCTTTGGCAGATCTGTCTCTTTCATGAGCAAACCTGTATTTGGTTAAAGCATTCAGTTTATAGATTTGACATGTGCTAATGAGCTCAGGGAGGTGCAGACGGATGATGCTGGATGGCCCTATATGAACAGCATTTAAAAACTTTAAATTCAGCCTGTTTTACAAGAGAAAAGCAACTCATGCCATCTTCCCCTTCACTGTCTTGAGGTTAAGCAATAGGAGGAAGTGATGAAAGCCACCTAAGATGCGCAGATATGTGCATTTTTTAGAGTTGATGTATTTGGTAATGTTGTGTATGTTTTGACAGGCCTCTTGATGCAATACGATAGATGGTATTTTATAAATATATGTACTGCGTGATATATACTATGTGCATGTACAGTAAATCATCCCCATAGCAACAGACTATATGCACAGCTGTTGGTTTGTGAGTTTTTTTCCTTAACAGCATACCATTTGTTTCTGGTCTGTATCTTTATTGGCTGCTCGCGTATCTGTGAGTCATGATATACTCTATATACAGGGCTGTCGTCATGGGGACAACCAGGGGACAAGAGGGACTCCACCCATAAATCTGTTGCTCCAGACCTCTGTTCATTTGATTATGATATTAATGGAGAATCATTTCAAACTTCTGTCATGTCAGAGTGAAAGTAACTTTATGAGTCATAGAGCAATGCGACACTGCAATAACTAATACTATATGTTATCAGACCACACATTTGTTAACACACTAGTCAAGACATTTTTGACTCATATTTAAAGTCATGTAAGATAAGACAGCTAACTGCAGAGTGTAGTCAGATTGGACGTCATATTTTATTTTAAATAATTTGAAATGAGCAGAAACCAGCCTGTAAAAACTGTGCTTTATGAATATTTTAATGAGACGTGACCTTAAGACATTATAACCAATATAAATGTATAATCTGGGCCAATTAACTGTCCTATATTTGGCAAAAGTGACATGCATTTTTTTGTGTGTGAATTTTGACTAAATGTTGTGTAAAATAATTTTTATTTTTATTTCTGAAGGTTTAACAAAAGAAAATTGAAAGAAATTTCAAAAGAACAACGTTTATTTTAAAAAAAAAATTGTAACACTCTTATAGTCCTTACTGCCACTTTTGATCAAATTAATGCATCCTTGATGAATAAAAGTCTAAATAAAAAATAATAATCTTATCAATTTCAAACTTTTGAACAGTATTGTATATAGATATCTAGATATCAGTATCAGCTAATAAAGACTGTCAAACAATAAATGCAACACTATATAAATAGTTGCAATGTTAATATTTATAAAAAAAATTTTTTGCAGAAATTGGTTCTGCCTGTGTTTAATGAAGTCACACAGCCTTGTTTTTATTTGCCTTAAATGTTGTCTACTAGTCTATTCCCATTAAAAAGTTCTGATTTAATATTTTCAAGTATCCAGTTCTGTCAAAGCTTAAGGCCAGATATGTAGATGTCTGGCTGCTGAAGTGAATGACAGGTGCTATTGATCCCCACACAGAGCTGATTCAGGGGTATCTGTGGTAAAGTTAGCTATTTTAAGCATGGACTGTTGTAGTCCTCACAAAAATTCCCAATGCAGTTATAGCAATTATTTAATAAAGCATCTGTTAATGTTTTATTTACAAAAAAATCATCTGCCCAAAGTGCTGAAAAGCAAGTATTCTGCAGTTGTGAAACGAAGGATTGAAAAGCTGTTAAGATTGTGTGGGAAGAATGACTGACAGAGGAACTCGCAGGCAGGATTTAAAAGAAATTACATCCATAATGCAATAATGTTTTTTTGTTTTCACACAAAATGGATACTTCCGGTCCTGAAAGCTGATTGGTCAATAAAATATGCATATTTTCCATTGTGGTGGAAATAAAAACACACACTGTTGTTTTCAACTCTCTATTTAACTGAGACCTAGTGCAGATAAAGAATGCATTAACATCTGTTCCACCCTGGTGCTTTTACATATACACATATGGATACAATGAAACTCAGTGTCATGATGTCCTCTCTGGACCTGAATATGAATATTGGACTGGCGCCGTTCAGTCAAGCACATGGCCAGTAAGGCCCTCCGGCTAATAACCAGCAGCTGTTGTGAGTGGAAATCCACTGAGACGTCCAGTCGTCAAAAACACAAGTGGGCTTAGAACAGAGACTAGTGGCATGCCTGCAATGGGATGCCTCTGTCCACCCTCAGATTTTCTGTAAATCACACCTTTGAGAAAGCATGTAATACAGCTTTAAAACAAACCTTCTTGAAGGCTTTTTAAATGTAAGGTCAATTTGTGAAGCAGTTGTTTGGTTTGAAAGAATGTCTTATAAGTCAGTCCTCATTAGGAAGTAAATCAGTAAAATTTTGCATGCGAAATCCATTCATTTTGTTTGAAATCCTTGCTTTTCGAAATTTCATTTGAGGGTGAAAGATTTCCCTATGCAGACTGTGCAACAGGTTCAAGTTGGTTATGCGGATTAGCCTTGTTTGATCAACAGAAAGCTGCTTGGTTTAAAAATGACTTCTGTGTGAGCTGTGTTTCATACATTTGGTAATTTGACCACACCTTGTTTGTGTCTAAGTGGAAAGTCTAAGTGATATTGCCATATTGTCTCAGTAAAATGTCATTTGACTTTAACGATATGTGAAAAAGACACAATATAGTAACAGTAATGACACATAAAATACTGTACATGAAATAAGATGTTTCTAACTGTTATTATATTGTAAGACTGTGACTGTTTACATGCAAAAATATTGCAATATTAATCAGAATATGGTCCTATTCCAATTATGTAAACGTTATGTAAGTAAATTTAATATAACCAGATTAAACTGTATTTACAGTTTCTTGAAAAGTATTCCTGTATTAATCAGAATTTTGGGGGCATAAACACCTTATTCAGAATATCCACATAACTGAATATTCATTTACAACTGTGTATGTCCAAGCCATGGCAGTAACCAGGGTTTGAAAATTAGTGAGGTCTGGTGTAGGGTTAAGAATTGAGATATCCACCTTTTTTCCAGTAAGAGCGGACACAGCCATTTTTTAAATTTATTTATACTAAAATGTGTTTATTTATACTTCCAGCTATTTTTAGCTGTATAAAGCAGCTTGTTTTGCTGCATGATATTGCAAACTGGTGTGTCTTACCAAATTATTTTAATGTATTATCCTAATTATGAACACACTGGTTTGAAGTGCAAACAGTTTTACCGTTTACTGCATTTTGTTATTCTTCTCATTATTTCCTTACCACGGCTAATGAACCAGAAGTCTCGCACATTCACAGAAATCGGGTTACTTCCGTGTTGAAAAATAATGTGGATAATAACCCCTACAAATACAACTCATATATGCTAACACTTTAAAAGAGACAGACATGTAAAGAGGTTTTCTCTGTTTTGGAGGGATGAACAATGTTAAATTATACCATATTTATTGTATCCAAATTTTTTCTAGTGCTCTTATGAATGTTTTTATCATGACTTTGTGAAAATTTAAATATCATAGACTTTTCATGGCTAGTGTTTGCATATTTCATTTCATTCTGTAACCTGCTTGTTCTACAGATCTGTGTACTAGTGTTAAATGCTTCTTTTCTGACAGATAATTTCATGTTTTTTTGCATTTGCCTTACTGAATGTGGTATCATGTTACCAATAACCTGTCAGTGGGCTTTTTTGATTACTGTCAGATTCAGTGCCAGCGATGCAGTGTTGCCAGATACTGATAATGAAAACAAATAAAAAATGAAAAATGATTAAAAAAAAACCAAAATTAGTTCAAATCTTTTGCAAATGAGATAAGATAAAAATATTGCTAACCCTAAACTGCAACTTACCACTTTTTTAACTTTTTAAAGTTGTCAAATTAAGTTGAAAAGACAAGTCCAAAGACGCATATAATCACTCATGCCCTCACTCACAACTCCCTCAAGCCTTGTTCACTCAGCCAGCATCTCACAGCGATCATTTTCATACCAAGGACGCTAAACAATCTTGCAAACTGTATAAACTTAATTATATATGCAGACACTCATATGAGGAGGTTTTTTTGGACTTAAAAAATTTACAGAGGTCCAAGCAAAGGTAAATTTGGGACATTACACATAGAGAGCTTGAATGTACAATAATACTTAACCAGAATAGACCTTAATAGAGTTGACCTTATTCCGAAAATCATGTGCTTTGAATAAATTGCTACATCCTCTTTACTACCAGGAAAAAAAAAAAAAAAGTTTTGTGTAAAACTTTATATTCTATTTTATATTGAATATTGAAGAAAAAATATATATTTTAAAATGATATTTTATTCATATGTTATGCAATTGCCTTTACAGAGGACACCAGGACACCAGAAAAAAAAGAAAAAAAAAAGATATTTAGAGAATTCACTAAAATATCATGTAAAAATATATAATATAATATAATTCTACAGAGGTGTCATAGCTGGGTGTCAGGATTCACTTCACAGATACACTGCCTGCACCATCATGTGTTGTGTATTGAAATTACATTATTGTGGCCTTTGGAGGTGAAATATGCCACTGATGTGATAAATGGAATGAAAACTTAAGATGTTGGGTTATTTAGGTCTAGCTGGCGTTCTCCGGGCCGTCCCTCCATCTACACATTGCAGTTCAGACTGTTTTTGTTTTCCACGCCTGTGCTGTGTGTGTATGTGAACGGGGGAAGTTCTCTTATCTTATAGGCCCCACGGAGCCCTCTGCGGACAGCCCGACCTGTGTATGGCGTCCTCGTATCTCTGTGGGTTATGGGTTGTTAAGCAAACATCGTTATTGATGTGGCTGATTTAGCAATCAAACATGTTCGGTTCTACTTGCCAAAGGCACTGAGCAGTAATGCAATTCTTCTCTTCATTTTATTGCATTATGTGAACAGAAAATCACATTAGAAACAGTGGAAAAAAAGACCTCTGAGTGAAATAAAAGTTGTTTTCTTTAAATCAGTGTTTCTTGTTATAGCAGACACATCTCTCTGTGTTTATTATGTCTGAGTTTTTGCAGTAAAACAAATAGGAAAGGTCTGGCAAATTGCCCTTGATGCAGTGTGCCTTCTGGAAACAAACAAAAAAATAAAGAACCATTTTTGTGGCAAAAGAAGGAAAGCAAAGTAGAATGAATGAGAATGTGAGAATGAATGGGTGAATTTGACATACATTTGGATCATAATTCACCAAAAATGAAATGAAAAAATAAGAAATTGTATTTTTCTACACCTTTTTAAAACCATTAAAATGATTTGAATTTAAAATAATTTCATGACAGTCAAGCCTATTTTCCTATCAAATTCCCACTGCCATAATTTGTCTGGATATTTTACTTTTAATTACCTTTTCAATCTTATTATTGTTAGTGATATTTTTCAGCTGGTTCTAATGTAGTACAGTAGTTTTTATGCTATTATGCTTTTTAATTAAATCAGCATAATTTAATATAGTGCACTAAATAGTAGCCTATAAATATTTAACAATTGAAATACATTTTTCTCAGACTAATGAGAATGACATTTTATTGCATTATGATGATGAGGGTTGTAGGGACATCATAGGAAAACGTGCTTAATTGTCAAAGTTGTCTTCATTTTATTTAATATATAAATATATATTCAATTATTTTAATTTTAATACATATATATTTATGTGCATGTGTTTGTGTGTAAATATATATTAAGGTATTATGCTGTTGAATTAAATCAGCATAATTTAATATAGAGATTAAATGTGTTACAGTTAAATGTTATTACATATTTATATATATATATATATATATATATATATATATATATATATATATATATATATATAAAATACAGTATACTGTATATACTGTGTGTGTATATATATATATATATATATATATATATATATATAATATCCCAATATATATATATATATATTATCCACATGACCTATTCTTACAATGCATTCAGAACTCGGTGCATGAACAAGAACAGCAGGTGTCAAACTGTAGTCTGCAGCATCATATTTTATATACTTCCCATGTGAGACCAGAGAAAAGGGAACAGGAACACGGAAGTACAGTACTTTGAAGAATCAAAGACCCACAAATTGTTGCATGATATTCTTATCTATAACTGAACTAACAGTCAATATGAAACGTTTATTGTGACATTTAATAGCATGTGACTAAGACTGAAACACGGTCCACTATTTCCAAAGTCTGCTGTGGTCTGCTAGAAGACATTCCTACAGATGACAATGTTTAGAAAGCTTGCTAAACATCTCGTGCATTTCACAGTGAATACATCACCCCTCGTTTTTCTTTTCCTTCTCATCCTGCTGTCTGTTCCTCTTTAATCCCTCTTCTCTGTTATGGTACAGTTCATCTGGCATGAACACCAGAGGAGTGGGACAGTATTTGCTGGTCACAGCTGATAGTGAGCCGGGCCAAATGTACATCCACAGACGTGAGGCATGATGTCAAGTGCGGCCGGATTAGTCAGTTTACATGCAGTCCGACTTCCTTAATCTGTTGACTTCATGCGTTGCCCATCCATGTGCATCAGGAATGCATTTCTGTATTAAGATAAATAAAGGAGTTTAAAAATATAAATATTGAGAAAATCGCCTTTAAATTTGTACAAATTAATTCTTAGCAATGCATATTACTAATCAAAAATTAAGTTTTGATGTATTTACGGTAGGAAATTTACTAAATATCTTCAAGGAGCATGATCTTAATATCCTAATGATTTTTGGCGTAAAAAAAAAAATCCATAATTTTGACCCATACAATGTTTTTTTGTCTGTTGCTACAAATATACCCCAGCGACTAAATACTGGTTTTGTGGTCCAGGGTCACACATGTAGATGACCTCTGTTATTACTGGTCAAGTTACTGAATACTGAGAAGGGCATTATATACAGTAATACTGTACAAAATTTGGGGTCAGTAAGATTTTTTTTTTTTTCTTATTTAAGGAATTAATACCTTATTTACTTCCAAATCAGAATAAATAAATAAATAAATAAATAAATAAATAAATAAGATAATGGTATCTCACAATTAAGAATTTTCTTTTCAGAATTGCGAGTTTAATGTCTCTCACAATTCACAGTTATTTTTTCTCTGAATTGTGAGATAAAAAGTCAAAATCATATTTTTTTTATTTTGTGGTGGAAATAAGATTCCATATTATTAAGTAAGGATGCGTTAAATTGCCCAAATGTGACAGCAAAGATAAATATAAAGAAAAGAAACAAAACAAAATTTAAACTAAACATCAATAAAAAAAAAAAATTTAATTAAATAAATTAAAAATGCTGAAAACAATGTATAACCATTTCCACACAAATATTTTTTTTAACATTGATAGTAAAATGAAATGTTTCTTGAGCAGCAAACCAGCCTATTAAAATGTAATAATATTTCACAATATTCCTGTTTTTACTGTATTTTTGATTAAATTTTTTGATGAGCATAAGATTTCTTGATGAGCATAAGAGCATAAGAGACTTTCAAAAGCAGTCCCCTTTTGTTTTGTTTTTTTAGTCTAGTGTACACTAAAAACCCTAATAAGTTGACTCAACTTAACAGACTGAGTAAACTTGTTCCCTCAATTAAACTGACTAATGGATCTCCTAAAACTTGTGTTTAAGTTCACTCAGCTTGATTTGTTGTCCATATATTGTACTTAAAATCAAGTCACAGCAAAGCATGATTAATGCATTTATTGTAGTCAATATTTTGATATTATTCCTTATTATTATTTAACTACCATCATTTATTAAATAAAAATGTATAAAAAATCTAAAAATGTATAAATTTTTTTGTTACATTTTAATTTAATTATTTAATTTTTTGTTACTAAAACTTTGAAAAAAAAAAATGTTTTTAACGTTATTAATGCCTTTACTTTTGATCAGTTTATAAAAGGGCATTTTAACATAGTCTTGGGACTATTAACAATAAACCAATATTATAACATTTTTGTATGTTTATATTAACGCACTATTTATTAAAACCAAGTCAAAACCAAAATCAGATTTACACTTTTTTAAACATTTTTTTATTATTTTGAACCAAAGGCAGTTACAATTGTCAAATGCAAATATATATAATAAATATAATTAGCTAAATAAAATGTACAAATAAAATTTAATCACTGCCTTCCTTCACAATTCATGCATTTTGTTGTTACAATAACATTTACGTCATGTATAAAGCTCTAAATGAGTACGCAGTGAGCTCAAGGGAGAGAAAAAAAAAGAAAGCACTACCTTCTACTGAAAACTAAATCCACTAGTGTAGGTTTTGTGCACTTTGACTTTATATAAATGAATGGTTTATACATTGTTCTGAATGTTCATTTTGTTTTATTCTTGTGCAGTCCATTACTTTTTCAGCCAAATTTTTTGAGGAAACTATAAAATGTTTGAGTCCCCTGTAATGTTTTAATCCTACAAATCCTGCAAAACGGACAGATACAATGTGGAAGTTTTTTGTACTAATGCATTATTTACCATATATATATATATCATATATTAAATGTGATTACTCAGATCATTTATCTTCTGGCTTAGAATGACTGAAAGTTTTTCTCTGTCTGTCTCTCTTTTTTACTCAGTGGGCAGTTTGCTATTGTGAAGCGCTGTAAGGAGAAGAGTACGGGTGTGGAATATGCTGCAAAGTTCATAAAAAAGCGGCAGAGTAAGGTGGGCCGGAGAGGCGTTCGACGAGAGGAGATCGAGAGAGAGGTGGACATCCTCCAGGACCTCCAGCATCCCAACATCATCACGTTGCACGACGTTTACGAGAACCGCACTGACGTGGTGCTCATCCTGGAGCTGTGAGTTAGAACACGTCCTCCCACGCTACAATTATCCCCTCGCACAGCTCCACACTCTATAACCTTTTTATCTGCTTCCCTAAGACAAATTCAAGGTTTTATGTCAAAAAACACAATTTAATTTAAGTTTACGTGACAACTTACATTTTATCTCTATGGAAGCCTGTTTCCAACACGGAATAAAAAAAAAATAAAACAAAGATAATAGCGACTTTTCTCACAATTTTGACTTTTTTTTTCTCACAGTTCTGAGAAATATATCTAGATATAAATAAATATATATCTGAGAAATATGTAAATATAGAATTGTGAGACACAATCTTGCAATTGTGAGTTATAATGCCAAAATTGCAAAAAGAAATTCACAATTGGCAGAAATAAAGTCAGAATTGCAATTGTGAATTTTTTTCTCACAATTGCGAAATTCTGTTATAAAGTCCAATTCTGAAGAAAAAGGTCAGCTCACAATTCTGTCGTTTTCTTGCAATTGCAGTTTATATCTCACAGTTCTGACATCATAACTGACAATTGCGAGTTCATATCATGCAATTCTGAGAAAAACTCAGAAGTGAGAGAAATAAACTCGCAAGTGCAAGTAAAAAGTCAGAATTGTGAGATATGTTTTATTCAGTGGCAGAAACAAGCTTCCACATCTCTGACCCAGAACTAGAAAAGGCTGTTTTTGTTACTGCACCTTTAAGATTTCTTAATGTAAAGTCTTTTAAAGGGATACTAAACCCCAAAATGAAAATTTTGTCATTAATCACTTACCCCCATGTCGTTCCAAACCCATAAAAGCTTTGTTTGTCTTCAGAACACAATTTAAGATATTTTGGATGAAAACCGTGAGGCTTTTGACTGTCCCATAGACTGCCAAATAAATAACAGTGTCAAGGTCCACAAGGATGCACTGTTTTCTTTCAAATCAAAGCTAAATACACATAGAAACAGCGCATATGCAGTATACAGTAATATGGAGAGACACAGAGGAGACTGTTGACAAAGGAATTGTTGAATAAAGTCGTTATTTTTGTTTTCTTCGCTTACAAAAAGTATTCTTGTCGCATCATAACGTTACGGTTGAATCACTGATGGCAGTTGACTATTCTGACGATGCTTTTCATACTTTCCTGGACCTTGACAGTGTTACTTATTTGGCAGTCTATGGGACAGTCACAGGCCTCAGGGTTTTCATCCAAAATATCTTAAATTGTGTTCCGAAGGGGTTTGGAACAGCAATGGGTTTGAAAAAACATAATAATGAATAGAGTGAATAATGACAAAATTTTCATTTTGGGATGGAGTATCCCTTTAAGACTTTCTAGAAAGAATGCCATCTAGTAGTCCTGATCTATAATAGCTGCTTCAGCTACCATTAAACTTAACAAACATCTGATTCATTGGGTCAGGTGCATTAGTGGGCAAAAAAATTGGCTGCATGGATATATATTCTCCATCCTAACTAGTATGTGGCATTAGGATTAGTGCGTCCCAAATCATTGTACATTGTAAATATTATGCCAGTGGTGCCAAGATGGCATATTACTTCCACTGGATTTTCATCAGTGCATACTTTTATTACTAATGGAATTATATATATACCACTAACCATTTTTAAATGCATAAAACTTAAAAATTAAGTTAGAATTGGATTTAAATATAATGGTTATAAATTATTATATCATTGGTAATTATGGTGTATGTTATAAATAAGAAAAAGAATAATACATTTAAAAGTTATTATAATATACCTAATGATGATTTTTCAGATTGTCACACTAGCATATGCAATTATGTGATAGTATGTGCCAATACCTGATATATATTTAAAATGTATTAATAATTATTATAATACAAAATTATAAATAGCACATCTAGAATGTATTAAAATATATAATTAAAGAATATTAAAAATAATTTATAAATTAAAAAATTATAATTTATAATAATTGATAGGTAAAAATTGATAGCCTGAATGCACTGTAAGTCGCTTTGGATAAAAGCGTCTGCTAAATGCATAAATTTAATTTTTAATTTAATTTATAATACATTTTGCTAGATGATAACACATATGCAAAATACATGGTACTACTTAAAAAAGATTTATATATATATATATATATATATATATATATATATATATATATATATATATATATATAAAATATATATATATTATCATATTACAAATCAAATGTGTTATATAATTATAAAATACATATAATATTATTTCATATACAATGTATAAGTAATTAAATCATATATAATTTATAAGTTATGTGGTAATATGTCCCAATACTGACATATTGTTGCTCAAAAATATGATCTTTGGCAGTATGCAGCATGTGTTGTTGACTGTTCCCTTGCATCATTTTAAAGTGATCTGTCACACACTGTATCTGTGTGAATGTGTGTATTTGTATCTGGTGGTCTGGAGGCCTGTGTGTTTGTCATTCTCTGAATGTGTAGGGGAAGCTGTAGTAAATGTCAGTGCTCTAGAGTTC